>NC_056746.1:1197702737-1197750237 GCF_019279795.1 Protopterus annectens | reverse complement strand
ACCATCATCTCAGGCCACAGGTGACACAGGTGTGCATACAGATTCATAGTGGTGTATGTGTGAGCTCAGTTCCTATGCCTCCACTGTCAGGTGATGCAAACAGGAAACAAAGTCAGGACTTACTACAGAACTGTTGTCAATACCCAAACACCATATATCAACGTAAAGTAAGGATAGTGTTTTGTACTAAATGGAGTCACTTATAGTTAGTAAAAGTATTAGATAGTTGTGGCATCAGACTTCACAACAGCCACAGACAGATGACATTGTCATTGGTCTGCACAGCAATCATTACTGCCATGGGGAGAGACTGACACTACATAACATAGTAGATCAACTCTCAGTGTTGCTCTAATGCAGTCTAAGGCACCCAAGCAAATGGCTCACACCATGTTCCTGGCTGCCCCTACCATATATGAAACACTTGGCCCAGGCTGTTCCACAGAGGAAACTGATGGGGTGACATCAGCATGTGGAGACACACTGTTGTAAGGCACATGGGTGCAAGTTGAGTGTCTGTTCATGGCTGCTGGACCCACAACAGATGCATTCGTGTGTGTGTGTGTGTGTGTGTGTGTGTGTGTGTGTGTGTGTGTGTGTGTGTGTGTGTGTGTGTGTGTGTGTGTGTGTCTGTGTATGCATGTGTGTGCACACTGCAGCTTAGATATTCATGCCTGATGGGCAGAGGTTAGTCAACTTGAAAGGTCACTTGCTTCTCCACTCAGCTTAGCACAGTCAGGCATGCAGAACCCTGCTCATACATGGACACTGCTGTAGTACAGCCATAACTAGGGATTAAATGACAGTGCCACAGATGACATGCTTTCATTCTCGCAGCCAATACCACTATGACCTCACCTTGTCTGTGCTCTTGTCCTTCATGCAGCACACCCAAATGATGTGCAACATAATGAGTCACGGGTAAGTGTAAGAATGTCAAATCTATAATTTCACTGGAAACGTTCAATTGCCTGTAGGAGTAGGTGACACCCTCTGATACATCTCAAGAACTAGAAGGATGCTGAGAATAGGAAAACTGCTCGTACGACAGGACAGTAATCACCAATGATTTATTATAAAAGGACAATTGACATCAGGTTAAGCGCTTTCGACTGTACCCCAGTCTTCATCAGAACAAATAAAATATATAATCCAGTAATATATATACACATCTCCTAATCAACAATAAAACAATTAAAGAAAAAAACGCCAAAAAGTTTAAAGACACATAGCCATCATTCACTAAAACACTGTGATGTTCCCTACTTTAAAATCATAACACAACAATAAAGAATTATACACATGCAAAACATAAATTTGTACATGAAATGTATAAATATAAGAATGATAAAAAGAATAACATAGCTACTATTCCATCTATATATACTAAATCTAGTGATGTAAATATGGTTTCCATATACAAAACAAAAATTATGGAAACAACTGTACTGGGAGTAGAACACTCCTGGATAGTTATTCTAATGCTAAAAAAGGTTTGATACTGATAAAATCATTGAGACCTGGTGGTCTCGTGGAATCCGTTAAAATTTGCCATTTACTTTCACAGGAAGCCAATTTCATTTTCCAATCACCTCCAAAGGGTGAAACATCAACCTGTTCAACAATAGAAAATAGAAAACTGTGGTCATCTCCCTTGTCTAATATATGCCTATATAATGCATTTTTTGTGTCATGTTTCCCTATTTTATATAGGTGTTCATAAATATGTCTGTTCAGCTGTCTCTCTGTCTTACCTATATAGTGTGCATTACATGAAATGCAGACAGCCAAATAGACAACCTGCTTAGTCTTGCAGTTTCCTCTCTTACTTTCGATGGTAGTGTGGCACATATCATCAAGATTAATTATCCTGTTAAGGTTAATGTATTTGCACTGTTTACAATTTCCACATCTAACCGTGCCCTTGGATCTAACATGTGTTTGTGTGGTGTGGTTACCTCTTTCTAATAACTTTTTCAAATTTGGGGCTGCTTTATAAACACATCTCGGTTTAGAACCCAGCAATTGTTCCTTATCCATAACCCTAAGTGTCATCCAATGTCTTTCCAAAATTTCCTTTATGATGTATATACTAGGAGTGTACATAAGTACACAAACCCTCCTGATATTTCATTATGAATGCCCTCATGTTTGTCCAACTGATACGAGCCTAATAGGGGCAGATATTTGCTTCCCCATTCATGGTGTACATAATTAATGACTTCCATGACCATCTTTTCAGGATAGGCTCTACTGATAAACATTTCCTTAATGGTATTAAGTTCCGTTTCCAAGATGGGCTTGTTGGATGACATTCTAGCTACACGTATACATTGTCTTTTGATAATATTTTTGAATACGTGAGGAGGATGGTTGCTGCTATAATGGACGTAGTCATTAGAGAATGTGGGTTTTCTGTAAATTCTGGAAGTAAACCCACAATTATCATGACTCAAAAGTACGTCCAAAAACGAAATTTCATGTTGACTGTATTCATGGGTAAATTGCAAAAAATCAACAGTTTTGTTTAAATACACCATGAAATCCTGTAACCTGTCCACAGAAGCCTTCCACAAAATAAAAATGTCATCCAGGTACCTAACATATAATACAATGTCATTGTAAAAGGTACTTTTGAACACATACTCAGATTCCCACTCAGCCATGACCAAGTTCGCGAAGATGGGAGCACAAGCTGCTCCCATCGCCACTCCCTTGGTCTGCCTGAAATACTCCCCTTGAAACGAGATGCAATTGTGGTTTAACACCAGTGACATCATATCACAAATGAGGCTGGTTTTCTCCCAAGAGAAATCAGTGTATCTTATGAGACTTCTTTCAAAGAATTCTAATCCCTCTGTCTTGGGAATGCTGGAAAAGAGGTCGACCACATCCACTGTCAAATAAATCAAGTTGGTGTCCCATAAGTCGTTAGTGATGGCACCCAAAAATCTCCAGGAGTCCTTGATTATATTGGGGATGCTGTCGTAAACCTTCTTAAGCCAGCTGTCAATCAATTTCCCTAGTTTGAATGTCTTCGACCTGGAACCTGACACAATTGGTCGAAAAGGAGGTTGTTCAATGGATTTATGTATCTTGGGAATGCCTACCATCTTGGCTAACACGGGATAATCCACTTTCACAAAAGAATATGTGTCATTGGATATCCTGTTGTCTATAAGGTATTCTTCAATAATAAGATCTATACGCTTATGACCTATGTTAACCGGGTTCAGTGAAATGCTCTAGTAGATTCCTGAATGGTGAAGAATGTTATATATCTCCTGATTATAATCTTCGGTGGAAAAGATCACTGCCCCACCTCCTTTATCAGGTTTCATGACCCTGATGTTCCTATTGTTCATAAAGTCTAATAAACATTTTCTTTCCTTGCTGGTTAAATTGTCAGAAATACTGTTCCCTTGATTTCTCATCTTGTGATGTGTCCAGTAGATGTCATTGCAAACCAATTGCTCGAAATTGTACACATGGGGGTTGGAAGCCGGTATAAAAGTACTTTTTTTGGTAAGGTCAGTCCTTGCTATGCCTTTGGCCCTAATGTTGGAATCCGGGTGATTATCAAATAGTAATGCCAGATTCAACTTCCTGCAATATTTTTTGACTTCCTTAATACTATCAAGTAAATGCATTATATAGGCATATATTAGACAAGGGAGATGACCACAGTTTTCTATTTTCTATTGTTGAACAGGTTGATGTTTCACCCTTTGGAGGTGATTGGAAAATGAAATTGGCTTCCTGTGAAAGTAAATGGCAAATTTTAACGGATTCCACGAGACCACCAGGTCTCAATGATTTTATCAGTATCAAACCTTTTTTAGCATTAGAATAACTATCCAGGAGTGTTCTACTCCCAGTACAGTTGTTTCCATAATTTTTGTTTTGTATATGGAAACCATATTTACATCACTAGATTTAGTATATATAGATGGAATAGTAGCTATGTTATTCTTTTTATCATTCTTATATTTATACATTTCATGTACAAATTTATGTTTTGCATGTGTATAATTCTTTATTGTTGTGTTATGATTTTAAAGTAGGGAACATCACAGTGTTTTAGTGAATGATGGCTATGTGTCTTTAAACTTTTTGGCGTTTTTTTCTTTAATTGTTTTATTGTTGATTAGGAGATGTGTATATATACTACTGGATTATATATTTTATTTGTTCTGATGAAGACTGGGGTACAGTCGAAAGCGCTTAACCTGATGTCAATTGTCCTTTTATAATAAATCATTGGTGATTACTGTCCTGTCGCACGAGCAGTTTTCCTATTCTCACCACCCTCTGATACATGCCCATGCACACCAGTTATACAGCTATGTCTACTGTGATGGATAGTACCACTGTATTGTGAGGACGTGTCAGCATCAATAGAATCAACATGGGGCTGAGATCCACAGGCTTCAACCTGTCTATCATCTGATGTCCACACCTTGTCAGAATGGATGGAGTAGTTTTCATTCACATCTGCGGGTACAGCCTGATCCACATGATTGTCACCATCTGGGCCAGACTGTATCACCAAATCTCTGTCTTGTGTGCCAGAGGCCATGACACCATACTGAGATACATCAGATCCCACATTGGCATCAGTGGACTGGCTAATGGTGGATAAAGGCAGTGGGCATGCTAAAAGAAAGACAGATGACACAGGTCAGATAAACATGCTTATATCACATGCTGAATATCAGTACTGACATACGCCACATATTTATCACCACAATGTTACAGATAATAATGACTTACCAGGAGGTCTTGTCCAGGTATGGCCAACTGGACCTATATAATAAGTAGATGACAATTATGCTGCATATGCAACATACATGACATATGTAAGGAATACAAACATAATACACCCAATATGTTCTCATGGGAATCTGACACTGGAGGCAAAGGCTGCAATACAATGGTTGCAGGGGAAACAAAGGCATAAGCCCAGTATTATTAATCACATACTTGTCAGCATGTACCATTCCATCAGTGGTAAAACACATAGTAGGTAATATATACACATACCAGTTAGTCATGACTGAGATGCAGATGGTGGCTGTCCTATGCAGGGATAGAAGTACATGGTATTAATGGAGGATAACAACAGGCGTAACAGCAATAACAAGTATGAAACAGTGGTAATAGCATACCAGTTATACCCTCCCAATGCGGTGAATTTGTCTGTCATAATGTAGATCCTGCAGAGTGAAAATACAGACAGAGCAAACACAATCATGTATGCAGGCACAGGCATAAGTCCATGATTGTGTATACAGCACAGATATGGTAATACTCACATGACGTATGGTAAACATCACGGCCAGATGTTCATGTGTACAAAAGCAGTAACACTAATTAAATATAGCACAGTTGTGCTATACAGTTCTGCAGCCTATAAACATGGTGGAGAACCATACCTGGCCTGTCTGAAGAAGCACCTGCATGGCTCATGTCCACAGAAGATGTACCTGTAGGTTACAATGTCAGGGAAGTATCAATATGAGACTATACACCACTGGCATAACAAAAGACAATATGAGAGTATACACCACTGGCATGACAAGATGCAGAGGCAGTAACAGGTAATGGTTTCAGTAACAGTATATGGAGACACTCATGTGTTATGTCCTGCTGTTGTGCAGAAGTGGATGGACCTGGGAAATGAATGCAGGCAACATTACACATGTTGGTTGTACTATCATGTATGTACTGAAGTTGGTAACATGCCCCTGCACTTACATTGGTTATCATCACCCTATGTGGACCCATGTGCATGATGTACACAATGTAATGATGTTGCTGCAACACAAAAATAACAATAAATAAATACGCATGTAACAAAAATCTGTACTAAGGTATATGCAAGAATGTTATGCAAAATGACCCATACATGTGTGGCCTGGAACACCTACTTCTAACTCCCCCAGGTATGTGGTGCTCCCCACTCACTGTACACAGTGATGTGAGATACTATGTGATCTCATCTGGGGATGTCACTGGTGGGCCACCACAATTTCTTGTACCAGCATACCCTGTTGGCTGTACCAAGGATCATGTCAGAGCACCATCGGCAACAGGCCTCCCAGGATATATTGTGACCTCCCACAGCATTAATCATGTTGGTGAGGTTAATCCACATTTTATTTCTTCACAGTGTATTTCCTGCTCATCCTAGGTCTGTTTGCCATCTGGAAAACAGTTATATGCGCATGGTTAGGTTAATGTGGGGGACCACATGTGGAAATGATTATGTGACAGCTTATGCCAATTTACCTTTGCATCTCTGTGCATGGCCAAATTCTATGAAAGAGTCCCTGTCCCTTATACTTCTGTGACATATAAAACAACATATGTGATATGAAAACAATGTCTGAATATATAAGATTTGGAACAACAACAACATAACTTGTGATATCTGCAAAGGCTGTGTGTGTGTGTGTGTGTGTGTGTGTGTGTGTGTGTGTGTGTGTGTGTGTGTGTGTGTGTGTGTGTGTGTGTATGTGTGTGTGATTTTATCCTATTACAGTGGTTATCATAGCAGTGGAGGTCCCACCACAACAGCATCATGCCACACTATACATACACTTTGTATGCAGTTCACATTAACATGCTACACATAACCAGTGTGTAAAACAAAAATGTTTGATTGTGGTCACATACCTGTATTGTCAGCTGAAATGCAGCTACAGCCTAAACAGACAACTTGTATAAAAAAGCAGTCATATCAACCTGAACTGTTATACGCGATTAGGTTATATCAACAAAACCAATACTGAGCAGTGAATGCTATCCTCATTAGCAGAAATATCTGTACATTATCAATTAAACAACTTATAGAAAATGATGGAAAGTCTCCATATCCATAAGCATACCCCAGACAGCACATGGTGAACAGGTATAAACATGGATATATTTAGATTGAGGTGATACGTCCAGTGCCTTTTTTAAGCATCAATGAATAAATGTCCACAAGATAAATGCATACTGCATAGCAGCATATGGATAATGTCAGAATCAATAGCTTTCTGTACATATAACACATACTATACTGTGCCAACAGCAATATATATATGGAATACTTTTTAGTGTGTCCTTATGTACTGTTCACTGATGCTGTTTACATTTTTCTGTAAAAGTGCATATGGGGAAGAATTGCTTGTTAGTTATGAAGATGTACCCACCTGTAAGCATACAGGTCAATCCTATACCTCTCCATTAAGTCACATATATTTTTATATTGAACATAATTTTTCATAAATGCATCAATCTAAGCATATACACATGCATTTCTAACAAGTAATGATAATGTAGGTCTATAAGGAGAGAAACAAAGTCCACCACAGCAAGGCTAGCAGGTGCAAAATTACCTTTACAGCTACCTGTGAGTCAGGTTTATCTGAAAGCAAGACCAGCTATGTACATACAGCTTTTAATTCCCATTTGTGTCATACATAATTAACAAGTTTCATTAAAATTCAAAGGTTTTGAATCATATTTGTGCACAAACACGGAAGCTCTCAAAATTCAGCACATTAACCAATAGCTTGAAGTAACGGAAAGGTGCTCTACACAAATTCTCAATAGGTGTTATTAAATGGTACCACATGATAACACGTGACTATTATCTTCCAATTATCTGATACTATCCCATAAGTGATTTTGATACATTTATACATCAGACCTTTGCTACCTGCAGATTGAGTGGGAACTCAATGAGCAATTTATTGAGTTCTGATCTATTGGTCTTCTCAACATTATCATTGAAGCGCTACTTCCAGGAGGCTTTGACATGTCTGGGCACCTAGTTAGATCAAGGAAGAGATCACTGAGATGCTGACTATCTGAACTGCAGTGGAGCGTCGTATGAGAGCCAGGCCATGGAACATTGCGATGATCAACATCTGGAAATGGACTGCAAGGGAGCACAGACATCATATGGGAATCTACAGGACTGATGTGCAGTTTCACCACTTTTACAATGACCTGCATCAGAGGGATGGCGAGGATCAGTGTCAGATGGTTGCCAAGGTGTGGAGACAGCCAATGGATGCCTACAGTAAGTGTTGCAATTCTAAGTTTACTTGTACATTCCTAAGAAAATCAGAGATATAGCTGTGACCCATATGTCAGATATATGCCTTTTAAATCCATTATCTAGCTGGTCTGACCCTTAGCTCATCTGGATAATCAAAAAAGGAAGATGACTTTTCTTCCATATAATTATGGGTTTGATTCCCAAGATATGTATTTGTTTAATATTGCTTATCATATACATGCTATCAAACATCACATATTTTTGTTTTCCAGCATAAAAATATATAATTTCACACATCCAGTATGGTCATGTATCACTAATGCCTATAGTGCCTAAAGTGCTGATGGCTATACATTTCTTTGTTACCTGTAATACTTTGAGAGTATCCATAGTCTACTTGTTTATGTGTGAATGATAACTTATACAGACATACCTTAGCCAGTTCTGCTCTACGAAATGAACAGTATTGTTAAATTCCCATTTAACACAAGACCAGTGCAGGTCTGAGTGCCTACCATATATTGTATGTTGCAAAAGTTGATGTTGTCCAACTGTTGTGTAGAACATGAGGACCTATAGTGTTTATGTGTCTGATATTTGTGTATTCTTCCATTATTCACAGAAATATGGCTACACATACACACATAGTAGTTTGTTAAGAAAGAAGTACTGTTATGTGTTAACTTAGCTTGTAATGCAAGAAAGCAATGTGCAAAGATTCTGGCTAACTGTGATTTCACATCCAAATAAGGGATAACTCTCATTAAATTTTGATTGGTATATCTGTGTAAAAGTTTTGAAAATGCTTGTATAGATATACCTGCTTGTTGATGTTTACAGGTATTTGGAACGTGTTTATGACTACAACATTTATTGGTCGGATTTCTATGAATATCTCCATTATCTGTAATGTTCTGCCAACATCAGTTCATTTACTACAGTTTTATGTGAAAAGCTTTGAACATAGTGGGATAGTTCTGCAAAACAAATGTGTATATCGTGACACTTAATTTAATGTATAAGTCTGTTATTATATAAATGTAAGTATGAGAAGGGTGGTGAATTGGAGTTAATAATAACTCCAGTTCACCACCCTTCTCATACATTTGGAAGGAGTGAGATGGTCAGAAATACATTTTAACTATGAAACAGGGGTGAGATGGTCAGATACACATTTTAACTGTAGAACAGGGACATCCCCTGATATCAGGGACATTTTTGATGTGTGAGTTCTAATCTGGCAACAAGATATATGTATATATTTTCTGCATTCCTATCTAAACTATGATGAACAGGAATTTGTAGTTCACTGCTAAGAGCAGCTATTTGTTATATGACAGTGTTCCACAGTTATGTTATGTGTTGTGACTACTGTGTTGACATGCATTTATAAAGTGTAAACCATAATCCATGTTACTACCCTATCCCTGCACATTCATACCATTGATTTTTTAACTGCATTTCCTATATGCAATCTTAGCAAGATGGATTAGCTAGGCAGGTAGATGTTAGGATTAGAAGATAAACATATCTGAGAATTACAGGTTTGAATCTCACATCCTTCAATCTGTCCAATTATCTTTCAATGTGTAAAGGACTATGTGTGAAACATCCAAAATTGTGAACACAAATTCTGTAGTGTTATTCAATTTAAAAGTTAGAAAACATGAACTGATCAACATATTTTAATATTTTATACCTATCTACTATCATTCATATATGCCTTTTGCTTTTTGCAGGTGATGAGTGTGGTAGCAGTCATGCCTTGTGCATTGAGTGGATGCACAGTCTGGAGGAGCAGCACAGGGAGAGAGCTATTTTGATTACTTTTTTACTTTTTGTACCTAGAATAAATCTGATCATTGTTAGATGATTTTTTTTTATATTACCATGCATGCTGCCACTAATGCAGCAATACCCATCATGCATATGTAAGATAAGTGCAATAACCATGCAGTTCTTGTGATTATCAGGACAAATTTCATAAACATATGTTTACAGATAATTTAACAGCAAAGCTGCATTTGCTGAAAGTAATCTTTTGAATTGTAAGTCACAACATAGATGACAGTTATATATGACTATCATAGTGCTTTTGCTTATGATTGTTCACGTACAAGCTAATAGTGCTTTATCTACTGTTTTGGGGTGTGCTGCTTCATGATGCATCTGTTGTGCATAACCTGTCTATTCATATACTGACTAGGTGTTGGCTATCTTAGTGTTTACACTGTTGCTGGCATACTATCCCTCAGAATTACTAATCTTCCATGCAGGACTAGTTTAGTCCTGCACGGAAGTGGACATTTAAGAGCAGGATGGAAGCGCACCATGCATACTAATGAAGGCACGCTGCCTGAGCTCCAAATCTTACACAAAGCATGTAAGAATGCAGGGGACGTGTCTGAGAACAGAGCTTTCAGAATATACATGCCCCAGCAATGAAGAACAGCAGAAAGGTCAAAGGAATGAGCGAGACCACTCATAGGTGTCCGCATATCCCCAGCAAAATCCCCCTACATGTACAACAGCAATAGTAAATACAAATCAAATAAACAAACTTATTTTTATTTTATTATGAATCCAATTAAAGCTAACCTTAGGTGCGTGGGTATACCCATCACTTAGCTATAGTTAATGCAGCTTAAATGGCTGAAGAGGATAACAAAGAAGATATATGCAAATGAAGCAGTATAGCAATACTGTAGTGGGCAGAGCATCCGTCTTACAATCAGGCATTCCCAGTTCGAGTCCCACTGCAGCACTTTCCATGGTAAATCAGGCTATGACTAGTATTTTAGTGGCATAACCTATTAAATAACATATATTTGTGAACTGGAGTGCTGCATTAAATGCAGATGTGAGGTGTCAGTATTATAATGTTGCAAATTCCACAGATAAGCACATGTGCTCCATACAGTATATGTACAAAGGAATCATGGATACAAATGGAAGGTAAAATGTGTAATGAATGATAACTCCATACAGCTTCCAAATCCCCCAGTTTCCCAAGAACCATTAGATATTACTGTCTAAATCAGTGCAGTTGTAAGTGGGAATAAGCACTAGTAAGCAAGTGTGAGCACCAATAAGCAGTAGTAAGCATATTTAAGCACTAGTAAGCATGTTTAAGCCTGTTTGTGTGGGGGTAAGCAATGAGCACACAGGTTAAGCAATATTGAAGGTAATTCTCTGTAAGCATATTTAACTGGAGGTTAGCATTGTTTACCCTCGTGCAAACCCGCTTACAACTGCTCAAAAGTGCCTTAATCACTCTGTTTCCAACTGCTCTTGTTCTGCCCAGCAACAAAATAAATAGCCTTGCAAGTCTTGAACCCAGGACCCTATACACTAGAGTCACAGTAGTTAACCACCAAGGCATCACAGCAGTACAGAAGAATGATGTATCACCAAAGAAATTCTCACTATAGTAAAATCAAACTGAATCAGTGAAAGGAATCAGTATACAGTCATATGTTCGATAACCCACTACATAACATAAATATGTGAACTGGAGTACAGCAGTAAGCCCAGATGTAAGGTGTAATTGTAATAGAGTGTTGAAGTCCCAATAAAACACAAGAACCCCATATGGTGTACGTACACATGAATCATGGATACTAGACATATATATAAGATGTAATGAATAATAAATCAATGCCAAAAAGAAAATATAATGCAAAGTCTATTGTAAGCAATGCTAAGCATTGCACAGGCCAGCTTTGGAGCTGTAAGCAATGTGTAGGCCAGCTAACTCAATGTGCCCAGTGGCATTTAAACAATGCCAAACTTAGGTAAGCAGGTTTGCCCATAGCTTACCCCTTGCAAAACCGGTCAATCATGGCAAAGTGTGGGAAATTAGCTCTGCTTAAACCCAACAGGCGGGAATACATCTCATAACTGGTTGTAGCTTCCCCTTGCAGCCACAATGGCAGAAAAGGGAGAAGGTGTGGGTTTCTGGGCACAGTGCTGGTGCATCCAGGAGTCAAGAGTCATGGCAGGACTCTGTGTCAAAGACCATGAGCAAAGACTGCTGCAGAGCCAGTACCAGGGTTCCCAATATAAGGTGGAAGCCTGGGACCATCTCACCCATGACCTCACCAGTGTCACCGGCATACCCTGAACTGGTCAGCAGGTCTGGCATCACTATGCTGACCTGAAGTGGTATAAGGGGGACCTCTTGAAGCAGTGGATCCAAGAGGCTAGAACGGCAGGGGCTGCCCCAGCTGTGTATAAGTATCACTCCCCTATGTGTGTAATAATTGCCAGCTGATGTATGTCATGGATAGGTATAGCTAAATATTCCTCTTATGTTTTCCACAGCTGCAAGTAAGTGGATCGCAAACCAGCAAGCCCATGGCTGTTGTCTGGAGAGGTTGTGACGTGAGGCAGGTCAGTAATACTCTTGCATGTACTGTCATAGGAAATAAATTTGAAAGTATTAGTAAATTAATTGCCTGTATAAAACCTGTATTGTTTATGACACGTACTGCATACACCAGAGAATATGGCAGGAAGAGTCTCATATAGTTTGTATGTAAATAAAAGTGTAATAGCCTGACAATAAAGGTCTAACTTCTGGACTGCATGTGTATACTCTGGTATCATATGGTAATGTAGATTTGTAATCACGTAATAGTACTGTTGTATTAAGCACTGTTACTCACACTGTGCATCATAAATGGAATGTTTAGGAATGCCTGTATATGACTGGTGTAATCCCCAGAGGCCATTTAGTACAATTGAGACAGAAAACAGTGAAAAGGCAGACAACAAAATTCGAATAGCACATGCAACTGAGATGTGAACTGTTGTATTTTGAGCACACACAGCCATGGTTAGAATCCTGGCAGTGGCAGTAGTCTGCATACAGAATCATACCCTACAACTGTACAGATATGTCCAAAATGTTCAGTAAAGTGGCCCGTATCTGTTGCCTGTCAACCTGTCCCCCTGGGAAATCAGTGGGATAATCCCAGATGTATAGGCAGCAAACAGGAAATACAACTGATTGACACACATCTATGAGAACAAAGCTGGCACACTAGCAACTCCCCAAAACCTTATGAGAGTAACAACCAATGTATGTCCCATTTACACCCCCCATATTGTCAAGCTGTGGCCAGAGTGTGTACAGTAACAGAGTGTGATGTATGTGCATAATAGTAATGTAGAAGCTGGTACTGTGTGTGGCAACATTCAGGCAGTGCTAACAAACATGTCTTCCACAGGTCTGTCAGATACCAACACTGTGCCCAGAAATAAATACAAGAATGATACCCTGTACTGGTACTGTTTACTTTGGTGTTGTATGGCACTGTGACTGATGCAGTTGCTCTGAATAATAAGGTATTACTCATCACTGTTGCCCACACTGTCCTACAAAATATAACTGTCTAGGAAATCCTGTATAAAAGTGTTGTAATACAAGGTCAGAATGCAAAACCACAGGAGAATTATAAGACAGAAAGCAGATAAGAGATATACAGCAATATCTATATAGCACACACAACTTTGACGGACAGTGTTTTAGTAGTAGCAAACACAGCCATGGTCTGAAATCTGGGCGTGGGAGTAGGCTGCATACAGAATCATACCCCACAACTGTACAGATAAGATCAGAATGTCCAGTATATGGGTCCATATCTGCTGACTATCACCCTGTCCCCCTGGGAAGTCTGTGGGATGATTCCAGATGTTTAGGCAGCAAACAGGGAATACAACTGATTGTCACATCTATGAGAACAAACCAGTCACTCTAACAACTCCCAAAACTGTTATGAGAGTAATAAGCCAAGTATGCCCTGTCTACACCCCCATGTTCTCAAGCTGTGACTAGAGTGTGTACAGTAACAGAGTGAGATGTATGTGTATAATAATAATGTGTAATCTGGTACTTTGTGTGGCAAAATTCAGGTAGTGCTAACAAACATTGCTCCCACAGGTAAGTCAGATACGAACACTGTGTCAAGAAATAAAAAGCTTGATACACTGTACTGGCACTGTTTACTCTGATATTGTATGGAATTGTGAGTGTTGCAGTTGCTCTTAATAATAACGTATCACTGATCACTGTCACCCACATTGTGCTACATAATATAACTGTGTAGGAAAGCCTGTATAAGTGTGTGGTAAATCACTGAAGGTTGATGTGGGCAATAGTCTAGATATGTCCTGGTTCACCTGCATGTGGTCAAGACATGCCCTGAGTCTGTGCAGAAAGAGATGGACAGCTATATGCACAACATCAACCTGAAATCTGTGAGTATGTGTAGAAACAGTTAATGAGTGTTAACAAACATTTCCTCCACAGGTAAACCAGGTAAGAGGTGTATACTGCAGGTAAAACCATTTAATGTATAAAGATAATGACAGCCATATCACTGTCCAAACTAAGGCAATAGGGTAGTGTAGTAATACTTGTAAGGTACAGATAACAGCACATAACCCACTACATAACATAAATATGTGAACTGGAGTACAGCAGTAAGCCCAGATGTAAGGTGTAATTGTAATAAAAAAAAAAAAAAAAAAAAAAAAAAAAAAAAAAAAAAAAAAAAAAAAAAAAAAAAAAAAAAAAAAAAAAAAAAAAAAAAAAAAAAAAAAAAAAAAAAAAAAAAAAAAAAAAAAAAAAAAAAAAAAAAAAAAAAAAAAAAAAAAAAAAAAAAAAAAAAAAAAAAAAAAAAAAAAAAAAAAAAAAAAAAAAAAAAAAAAAAAAAAAAAAAAAAAAAAAAAAAAAAAAAAAAAAAAAAAAAAAAAAAAAAAAAAAAAAAAAAAAAAAAAAAAAAAAAAAAAAAAAAAACCCCCCCCCCCCCCCCCCCCCCCCCCCCCCCCCCCCCCCCCCCCCCCCCCCCCCCCCCCCCCCCCCCCCCCCCCCCCCCCCCCCCCCCCCCCCCCCCCCCCCCCCCCCCCCCCCCCCCCCCCCCCCCCCCCCCCCCCCCCCCCCCCCCCCCCCCCCCCCCCCCCCCCCCCCCCCCCCCCCCCCCCCCCCCCCCCCCTGTATATGACTGGTGTAATCCCCAGAGGCCATTTAGTACAATTGAGACAGAAAACAGTGAAAAGGCAGACAACAAAATTCGAATAGCACATGCAACTGAGATGTGAACTGTTGTATTTTGAGCACACACAGCCATGGTTAGAATCCTGGCAGTGGCAGTAGTCTGCATACAGAATCATACCCTACAACTGTACAGATATGTCCAAAATGTTCAGTAAAGTGGCCCGTATCTGTTGCCTGTCAACCTGACCCCTGGGAAATCAGTGGGATAATCCCAGATGTATAGGCAGCAAACAGGAAATAGAACTGATTGACACACATCTATGAGAACAAAGCTGGCACACTAGCAACTCCCCAAAACCTTATGAGAGTAACAACCAATGTATGTCCCATTTACACCCCCCATATTGTCAAGCTGTGGCCAGGTGTGTACAGTAACAGAGTGTGATGTATGTGCATAATAGTAATGTAGAAGCTGGTACTGTGTGTGGCAACATTCAGGCAGTGCTAACAAACATGTCTTCCACAGGTCTGTCAGATACCAACACTGTGCCCAGAAATAAATACAAGAATGATACCCTGTACTGGTACTGTTTACTTTGGTGTTGTATGGCACTGTGACTGATGCAGTTGCTCTGAATAATAAGGTATTACTCATCACTGTTGCCCACACTGTCCTACAAAATATAACTGTCTAGGAAATCCTGTATAAAAGTGTTGTAATACAAGGTCAGAATGCAAAACCACAGGAGAATTATAAGACAGAAAGCAGATAAGAGATATACAGCAATATCTATATAGCACACACAACTTTGACGGACAGTGTTTTAGTAGTAGCAAACACAGCCATGGTCTGAAATCTGGGCGTGGGAGTAGGCTGCATACAGAATCATACCCCACAACTGTACAGATAAGATCAGAATGTCCAGTATATGGGTCCATATCTGCTGACTATCACCCTGTCCCCTGGGAAGTCTGTGGGATGATTCCAGATGTTTAGGCAGCAAACAGGGAATACAACTGATTGTCACATCTATGAGAACAAACCAGTCACTCTAACAACTCCCAAAACTGTTATGAGAGTAATAAGCCAAGTATGCCCTGTCTACACCCCATGTTCTCAAGCTGTGACTAGAGTGTGTACAGTAACAGAGTGAGATGTATGTGTATAATAATAATGTGTAATCTGGTACTTTGTGTGGCAAAATTCAGGTAGTGCTAACAAACATTGCTCCCACAGGTAAGTCAGATACGAACACTGTGTCAAGAAATAAAAAGCTTGATACACTGTACTGGCACTGTTTACTCTGATATTGTATGGAATTGTGAGTGTTGCAGTTGCTCTTAATAATAACGTATCACTGATCACTGTCACCCACATTGTGCTACATAATATAACTGTGTAGGAAAGCCTGTATAAGTGTGTGGTAAATCACTGAAGGTTGATGTGGGCAATAGTCTAGATATGTCCTGGTTCACCTGCATGTGGTCAAGACATGCCCTGAGTCTGTGCAGAAAGAGATGGACAGCTATATGCACAACATCAACCTGAAATCTGTGAGTATGTGTAGAAACAGTTAATGAGTGTTAACAAACATTTCCTCCACAGGTAAACCAGGTAAGAGGTGTATACTGCAGGTAAAACCATTTAATGTATAAAGATAATGACAGCCATATCACTGTCCAAACTAAGGCAATAGGGTAGTGTAGTAATACTTGTAAGGTACAGATAACAGCACTGACTAGGACAGTAATGTGAACTACAGGAATATACTAGTTAATGTTAATTGACATCTTTCTCTCCCCCCACCATATCTCCAACAATAAACTACATACCCACCTCAACTGGTATGTAATGACTTCACTGTTGTGTTGGGACGTATGTCCTATTGGTTGATAATTATTTAAATTTGTTTCCATGCATGTGCTATGTTGAAATACTCCAACATTGGTGGCATGGTGCCATCAATGTACCTGCATGATGTTGTTATTACCACTGTGGTCCCATATATGTATGTGTTCCGTTTGCTATGCAACTGTTCCGTATATGGTGTTTGGGTTAATGGGAATATCTATGCATGCTGTTATACCTAACCCTGGAATGTGTTGACTATTAATAACCCACATATGTTGATACACCATAAACACAATGGAATGTATGGGAATGTGTGTCCCAATGGACCCACCTGTCCCAACTCAGCTGGCCGTGGCACCAGGCACCAGCACATCTGGGACCCAACCCAGGACCTCCTCATCTGTTGGTCCTACACCATCTTCAGGTGGAACCGCCTCAGGGGATGGGGCTCACCCACCCCTGGATCAGGAGTAGACAGGAAGCTGTCACCCATCACCAGGTCCGGGTTGTGGTGTGTAGAGAGCACGATCAGCAGTTTGGAGATCTTCTACACCAACTCAAGGGCTGCTTGTCATGACTAGAGGGTCTGCCTGGCTCTCCGACTCAGCCCCCAGCAGAGATACCTTCGGGGCTGTGAAGGTGCAGTGGTGACTGCCCATGGGTGGGGATCTCATACCCACTGTTTCCACGAGGGGACTCATGGGCTTCCAATTTCCCAACACCCCTCCCCATCAAGGTGTTTACCCCCCCACATGTGTCATATACCACCCTTGTATGCATCTTGTTTGTCTTGTCTGTTAACCTACCCAACCTACCTCCCCAAATATACCTACTATCCTTCTCCAACATCGCACTCTCACTTGAAAGAAAAAGAGCAATCTGTTCCCAAAAAAAAAATATTGCACCATACATAGCTGTCCATTTTACACATGTGTCCACTGGACACATGTAATCTGGTCTAATTGGCATCACAACATATTAATCTTGTCCTCACACCTCTCACAGGGGTTTGAGTGTCCAATTCTACCTCCAAAGTCAGTGTATATGCACAGCTGTTGTTGTAGAAGAAATGGGCATCTATGGACCTTCCCTACACCCTCCTGCACATCCCTAGCTATTTTCCCTACTGTCTTTCCCTTTTCTTTGTGACCCTTTTTCACCACTTTCCTATCAACTATTTTTTTCTTTTCTTTTAAAGAAATTAGTGCTGGGGAAAGTGGGAGTAAGCACTTTTAAGCAGCAGTAAGCGGGTTTCAGCCTGTTTGCACGGGGGTAAGCAATGCCTACACAGGTTGTGCAATTTAGAAGCTAACTGAGTATGAGAAACTGTAATCGGAAGTTAGCCATGCTTACCTCTGTGCAAACCCACTTACAACTGCTTAAAAGTTCCTTAATCACTCAGTATCCAGTGGTCCTTGTTCTGCCCAGCAACAAAATAAACAGCCTCTGCAAGGCTCGAATACAGGACCCTGTACACCATAGCTAAAGTGATTTACCACTAAATCATGTCAGATATACATAGCCCTGATGTTTTTACAAACATATCATCCAGCCCAGTCATTCAACAGTGCATGACATGTATTTAAACATGTAGATGTATGTGTGTGTGTACATATATTAATATCTAAATAGATATATACATATCTATATATGAAGATATAGATATACATATAGAAATACATATATACACACACATATATATATATATATATATATATATATATATATATATATATATATATATATATATAGGAGCTCTTTATAATCTTGAAATTCTGAAATAGCAAATTTCAGAATCCCAAGATCATAAAGCTAAAAGCTCTAAATACTGAAACCTCAGAAGCACGAATTTTAAAATCCCGATGATTGCAGATGTTGAAATTCGTGGTCCTGGTGTTGCAGTTTGTGAATGGGCAGGTGGAAGGTAGGGTAAGTATTTCTGTGTTTGTGTTGGTTAAGGGTTGTAGTGTGTGTGTAAGTGTGTGTTGTATATGTGATGTGTGTGTGTGTGTGTGTGTGAGGGGAATGGTGGTGCGTGGTGTTTTTTTCATGTCTGTCTGTGTAGTGCGACCTTGGAGTTAGAATATTTAAGTAGGGGGTGTGGGGGGCGGAGTGTAGTATAGGCTTGTTTGTTTGTGTTATGGGGAAGGTGTGTGAATGTTCATGTGTGTGCTGTATGTTTGGTATACTTTTTGCGATTTTGAATTTCGCGGTTTTGGTGTTTTGGGCATGTGGTCTCAGTATTTTGGGCATCAGGAATGTGAGCATTCGGGATTTCATATATATTTGTTGTTGTGTCTTTCGGCTTTTCCCGGTTAGGGGTTGCCACAGCAGAACTCCAGTCCGCTAATGATTGGCAGTTGATTTTTACATGCCAAGTTGCCAGCCCTGACACACAACCTTCAATGAAGGTACGCCCATTTACACATGTCTCCACGCAGAAGACGCTCTAGCTGAGAATTGAACTGGACAGCGTCTTATTGTGAGGCGACAATGCTACAGCAGCACCACCACCGTGGATCTATATATATATATAAACATACATACATTTGCATACGTCTATAGATATGTCTACATCTATATGTGTATATATATATATATATATATATATATATATATATATATATATATATATATATATATATATATATATATATATATATATATATATATATATATATATATATATATATATATATATATATATATATATATATATATATATATATATATATATATATATATATATATATATATATATATATATAGGTATATACAGACATACATCTGTAGATAAAAATGGGAACATAACACAAATGTATATGTCCACATGCACCGTTAATGGGATTGAGGGGCACCAAACAACATATGTCTTGTATGAATAGGTATTTCCCCCCCACAGCCAAACACATCTATCCTGCAATACACTACCAGCTGTTTCAGATCCCTTAGCCAGGACCTGACACGACATGGGCAGAAGAGGTTAACAGCACTCCATACAGACACATATATGCAGATACAGCTATATTTATATATATATATATATATATATATATATACCCATGTGAAGACATATATATGAGCACATATATACATCACATATATCTACACATATGTAGCTATATACCAATATGCACATGTCTGCATATATACAAACACACACACAAACATATATGTATGTAAATGCACGTCCCCTATATTACTACCAAAGTGCTACATGCTATGTGCGTGGAAACAGCACACATAGCTGTAGATATCTGTGTGTATTGCTGTCAGTGTATGCAATATGGATGGGTATTTCACATGTGAACCCCTTGTTGAGACCGCAATGCCCTTGTTTGTGAAGTATGAAATGGGAATATGGGGAAGTATGGCAGGTATAGAGGACAGCCTACAGGGGTGGTATGTGACACGTGGTGGGTAAACACCCTGGATGGTGTGTGTGGTCTGTGATGTGGATGCCCCATGGGCCCCAATATGGACACAGTGGGAACAAACTTCCCACCCACTGCTGCTCACAACAGCAGTCCACATCCTGAAGGTGCCTGGCCTGAAGGCTGAGCAGGAGGAGCATGTTGGCCCTGTGAATGTGTACTGGGTGCCTCATAGTGATGTAGCACATCCCACATATGTCTGTGGAGCCGGTTACAGAACAGACCCTGGACCTGACCTCAGGGGACAGGAACATGTCTGTGTATGACCCCGGGGGGGGCAACATCCCATGGGTTGGTTCCACCTGACGGTATTGCTGGACTAGTACAGGAGGATGCCCCAGGGTGGGACACACATGTGATGTGGCTGGGTAACATGGGCAGATGAGGTTGGAGAGATGCTTTTGCTGGCCAATAGTACATATACATGCTATTGTGTCACTGTTATAGAACATATGTTGGTAGTAATAGTCTACACAATCCCAGAACATGTCCAACAGCATGCATAGATAACTGCAATAGCACAGTATTTCAGATGTGCAGCACACACATAGCAGGCATACCACAGGCATATATGGAACGGTTGTGGCCCTGACAATGGCATGCAGGTGAATAGTCTGTAACAGGCCAGCAATGAGAGTGTCCACACAGGGAACATGGTTACAAACACATTGCACAAAGTGTGGTACAGTACAATATCTGCCCCACTGGTAGGTATGCTGTAGCCATACCTACTGAGTTGTGCGTACAGTTTGTTGTTGCTGATATGGTGGGAGGGTGACAGTGATGTGTATTAAGAACTGTGGTAATCTTGCTTCATGACCTGCTCACACCTGTGTCCATCTTTTTGTCTTTCAGGCACAATGTCTCATGCAAGACTGCCAGTCTACTCAGCAGTGGAAAATGACATCCTGCTGGATGGACTAATTCATCACTATGCAACCTTGTTTGGCCAGGCTGCCCATGATCAGCAGGAGCAGACCATCCTGTGGAATGACCTAGTCCATGTGGTGAATGATGTCAAACTGCACAACCACATTTATGATCAGGTCCGGCATCAACAGGGTGACCATGATGGGGTATTCTGACGTGCCTCGCAATGCCCGTTGGCATGCTGCTGCAGTCCATGGAGGATAATTTTACAACAGGGGGGCCATGCCATCCATTCCTCCGACACGTGTGGAGGAGCTCCTGGCCAGCCTTGTGGCACCTGCCCGTCCGGCCACCCACTAACTGCCAGACACCTTTGTGGAGGTGGGTGCCACCCACACACTGGCTGAGGAGCATGCAGGGAACATCTGTAGACCACTGTTGTGTATACATCCACATCGGTACAGGTAGATCATGCATATCTGACATGTTGTAGATATATTTTGTTGCTGCATAGTAGTGATAAACAAATGTCCATATGTGGTAGTATTGTGGAAATGTACTGTTGATGTATTGCAATACTGCACCCACCCTGTAGCACTGCCACAGTTGTGGCCACTGACTTTGTATCTCTCACCATCTTATGTATGTCCCTCTGGGATACTACCAAGGCAGCAGCCTGTAGCTGATGAATATGTTTTATATATATGCTTGCCAATACACTGGGCATGTAATGGCTATGGTATATGCCATGCACACATCTAACACACCTACCCAGAATGCATGCTGTACATGTGCATGTATTGTTGATGTGAAATGCACTGCATCACAGGGTGACCATGATGGGGTATTGGAAGGGTATGTCAGACACATGCATGATAACTAACATCCTGTCATTGTGGAATGTGTCCACAGGGAGTAACACAATGGTGGGAGACATGGCCTACAGTAGGGACATGTTTGGAACAACACCCATATACAGTGCAACACCAGTGTATATACCTGTAGGACAATGGCAACTGCTGCAGAGATACACTATGGCATAAGGCATTACAGTGGTCCACATTATCAGCTGGCACTAGGCTGTAACATGTGGTGTTCAGTGTATGGGACACTGCAAAGTGACACATATCTGTAGGGCTTACTTGTCATGCATCTGCAAAAAGGCTGAAGGAGGGGGGAGAGGTGTCAACATGGCACACCAGTGCACTGCAGCAGGGATACTAAGGATGCTAAGAATGGCAGTATCTTCACATAGTCAGGTTCAGGACCTGTGGCAGCCAAAACCCTACCCTCACTGCAATAGTGACAGCAGTGTGTGAACACCAAGGGATGTGCACATGAGTAGACCTTGCAATCATGCAGAATAGGGGGACATGTGTAGGGCAGACTGAAGATACACTGGCAAATGCAGATGGCCCACACTGGTATACCCCTGCCAGGAGTAATGACTGCTGTAGTACACACAACAAGAGGTATGACAAACTGTCATGATGAGGGTGTGCACACATATGCCCACATGGTCTGTATGCATTGTGGTAAGTATCCGCACACCTAACACATTCTGGTACTTACGTATTATCGCAATCAGATTTTTGGGGTTGCGAAATTCACTTCCGGAAACAGAATTGACTTTAGGAAACACTGTTCGGTGTTATTTGAAGTTGTTATTGCAGAAAAATAAGTTTGGAGTACCTTCAGGCGGACAAACTTTTCAAGAAACTGTCTTCCTGTTTTGCGTGCATTACACATGTACACTTGAATTGTCATGGAGACTCTCTTTCTGATGAATGGAAAGGCTGCCATGCAGTATTACAAGCAAAGCTAATTACATGTGTGATTCTACACTTATTTTGGTAATAAGGACATGTATGTAACCTGGTATGCGATGTAATGCTTTATTGCATGAAAACTTAAACAGTACACTAGCACTGTCAGACTGTATATACTATGTAAAACCAAACAGATTTACTTTCCTTTAGCTCTTGCTCCAACTTCTTCACTGCACTGCTCACCTTTACAAAGTGTATGTCATGAAAAAAAAAGTGACATGCTGTCATATAAGTCCATAAAGAAACAACAACAGTATGTTCAAACAGAAAGCTCAGAGGCACTCCAAGGCTGTAGGTGTAAAATAAAATTCTCTGATGAAATCAATTCCAAATAGTAAACCCCAATAAATAAATCCAATGGACGAAGCTTAAAATGAAGAAAGATTTATTGTGCAGAGTTAGGTTAGCGCTTTCACCCTGTTGGGCTTCCTCAGACCTTTAATACAAACCAAAAGGGGACACAAAGAATATATAGTCACCTAGATATAACATCACTTCCTACAATTAGTCTATTTAAAAACTAAACAGAAAAAAAAAATAGTAATTTCATGAGCATGCCCTAAAAGTAGGAATACAAACATATATAAATGCATTCATAAATATAAAATGTAAACATAAATAAGAATAAATACTCAAAATGGGCTTACAGAAATAAAGCAGTTTTTAAAAATATATTTCAATTTATAAAAATATATTTCAATATAATCAAATTTTATATGATTTAAAATATATAAAAGAGCATATCTAAGTTCAACATAAAATCTCATCAGAAAGGGACACTGGTTATAACAATGTATGTTGTGTCATCTGACTATCAATCTCCTGTTTTTCAAGGCTGGCTTAATGGAGAGTTTATCATTAAGACCTGGGTTCTGATCTGCCCTTAACCTGATGATCCAGTCAACTTCTATTCTCTCTGTGTAATTTCTAATGTCTCCACCTCTGGTACTGGGTATGTTCACTTGTAGGACCTGGAATTTGAGACTATGCTAGTCATTAGGGTGTGTGACATGCTTCGAGAGTGCATTGTTAGGAGATTGTATACGTATATTGTACAGGTGTTCCCTAATCCTGTCCCTTAGGCATCTTATCAGTTTTTCCTACATAGAACGCAGTGCAGGTTATGCACTTGGCCAAATAAACCACATGTTGTGTATTACAAGTAGCAGTTACTCTAAAATCAAACCATTGTAGGGTGATGGGATGTGTGAAATAAGAATCTGCACAAACAAATTCACAAAAGTTACATTTGTTGCATGGTTGCGTACCTATAGATGAGTAAGTCTCATTCAGAACACTAGGGGCCTCTAGGATAGCATAATAGACTCTGTAAGTTCATCTTATTCCTATAGACAAAGTGAGGTTCAGTACCTACTAGTCCCTTACCTCAGGATCCGCCATTAAGACTCCCCAATTCCTATGGAAGACATTTCTAAATGGGCCAATGTCCTGTGTATAGTTAAGGGATACTCTAACTGTAGATTTCCAAGTGGTTGGATGTTCTGTTGTACCAAGACAGGTGGGATCACTCCTGTCTGAAAAATAAGGTTGTGCAACATTGTCTCTCAACAACTGGGCCCTCTCAATACCTGCATTAATCTCTATCAGACTATAAGACCTATTTGCTAACCTTTCACATAAATGGGATGGTTCTCTCTCAAACCCTGTCTGTGTTGGGTTCAAACATGATGCATGTATGGCCTGCCCCTTCACTATGCTATTAAATACATAACTGGGATGAATGCCCCCCCTGTGAAGAAGGGAATTCTTATAGCAAGGCTTCCTATAATCTCCAGTGTTGAGTAGCCCGTTTGGTAACTTCTCTATATAAACATCTAAAAAGGATATCCACTGGTCAGATTTTTCCATTGTAAAATTCAGATAATGCATTGGTGAGTTAATTTCATCATAGAAACTTTGTAATTCAGTGTCCAAACCTATCCACAAAAGAAACAGGTCATCCACGAAACGTCTATAAAAGACCACATGCTAGGTAAAATTATCCAAGGCAAATAACTTTTCTTTCTCCCAATCTGCCATGACCAGGTTGGAGTAGCTGTTGGCACAAGGAGTGCCCATAGCTACGCCATCCTTCCGGAGGTATATTACGTCATTGAACATAAAGATGTTATTTTCTAAGACAACCTCAAGTAACACACAAATTATATCAATTTGTGAAAGGGTGCAATTACTATTTCCTCTCAAACATCTGTGTATACTTTCTACCTCTTCTTGGTTAGGAATAACTGTAAACAGTGACTGGGCGTCTAATGTCACAAGGATTAAAGTCAAACCTGATGGTAGCGTGCTCACTCTACTGTATAAATCCAGTAAGAACTGTTTGCTGTCTCTCAAAATATATGACATTTGGTCCACTATAGGTCTTAACTGCTTCTCTATATACAAAGACAATGGCTCAGTGACCCATCCCCTCCCTGCTACAATAGGTCTCATAGGGGAATTAAATGAATTTTTATGGACCTTGGGTAGTCCTTAGATAACAGGGATCAATGGATGTGTTACGGTAAAGAATATATATAGATCATATTCTATCACTCTGCTCATAAGTAAGTCCTCTAGCATATTAAATATCCTCCTAACGTGTGTCTCCACTTCATCCAAGTGTATAGTGGAATAATACCTTCCATCACTTAACATCTGGGACATGACTTCCTCATACTGGTTTCTATCAAGTGCCACCACTGGTCCCCCCTTGTCTGCACATCTAATGACTATTTTATCGTCATTTCTCAATGTATTTAAAGCAGTCCTCTGACTCGGGGTTAAGTTGCCAAACCATTTCTTCTTATTATTCTCACCACTCAATTTTTGTAGATCTTCTTCTACCATTTTAGTGAAAACATCTAATAAAGGGTGCAGTACTGGTACATATACACTAGGTGTCTTATATTTGGGGTTACTACTAGTGTCTAATGGTTGTCCATAGTCTAGCTTAAGCTGTATGTTACGTACAAACAACTTCGTATCACAACAACAACAACAAACAAAACAACATCTGCATGTACATGCTTATTGGACCGATGAACAGGGTGCCATGCCCTCTGTAGCCCACTGCAATCACACCATGGTAACTATCAGTGGACAATATGCAGGGTACTACCAGCATAGCAGTTGTAGCCTAGGCAAGTGTGTGTGTGTGTATGAGACATGGGTTGAGATTGCTCTCTGGATAATGAATGGGTTGCTAATTTTGTTCATCTGGCCTTGATGTCACATGTAGGGGTATGGATTTGCACCCCAGCCTCTTGGCTATTTCACATCTGTTATCCCTGTATGGTGGACATTGTGACATATACTAGGGCCACCATATAAGAAATTTGCAAATCCTGGTCCACAATGAGTCCAATTGTTACACACTCACCTCCACACAGGATACGAATGACAAACATAGACACACACCTGCCATGTCTGGGATTAAAACTCCCACCTAACTAGTTTATTACACTACAGCATTATGCAGTTATAGGATGTGCCACGGAGATTACTGGAGTACTCTTTCTCAAAATTGTATTTCACAGTGAATGACATCAGCAGGCTTGCCAAAGTTGGGCATTTGAATTGTAGTCAATGTGACTAGCCTAAAAAGCATTGCTTCCTATTCAGATATGGAAACACACACACAAACATCCACAACTGCCATGTGTGGGAATAGAATCCCTACCAGTGTTCTATATCACACTACAACATTACACTGTTACAGGACGCACCAAGGTGATTACTGGAGGACTCCTTCCCCAAAGGTGTATTTCACAGTGAATGACATCAGCAGGATTGCCAAAGTTGGGCATTTGAATTATAGTGGATGTGACTATCCTAAAATCATTGTTCCCTACACAGACATAGAAGCACACACACAAACATCCACCCCTGCCATGTGTGAGAATAGAACCTCTACCAGAGTTCTATATTGCACTACAGCATTATGCTGTAATAGGACACGCCACAGGGATTACTGGAGTACTCCTTCCCCAAAGGTGTATTTCACAGGGAATGACATCAGCAGGCTTGCCAAAGTAGGACATTTGATTTGTAGTGAGCGTGTTTAGCCTAAAATGCATTGTTCTCTACAAAGACAGAGACACACACAGTTGCCATGGCTGGGATTAGAACTCCTACCTAACTAGTTTATCACACTACAGCAGTAAAAAGTTATGGAATGGGCCACAGAAATTATTGGGTTGCACCTTTCCCAAAGGTGTATTTCACAGTGAATGACAGCAGCAGCCTTGCCAAAGTAGGGTATTTGAATTGTTGTGAGTGTGACTAGGCTAAAAAGCATTGCTCGCTACACTAACAGGGACATACACACACAAGCAAAGTTGCCATGTCTGTGGTTAAACCTCCTACCTAACTAGTTTATCACACTACAGCAGTACACAGTTATAGAACGCGACACAGAGATCATTGGGCTACATATTTCCAAAGGTGTATTTCATATTGAATGACATCAGCAGGCTTGCCAAAGTAGGACATTTGATTTGTAGTGAGTAGCAGTAGCCTAAAAAGCATTGCTGTCTACACAGACAGAGACACATACATAGTTGCCATGTCTTGGATTAGAACTCCTACCTAACTAGTTTATCACACTGCAGCAGTACGCAATTATGGGCTGTGCCATGGAGATTACTGGGCTGCACCTTTACCAAAGGTGTATTTCATAGTGAATGACATCAGCAGGCTTGCCAAAGTAGGGCATTTGAATTGTAGTGAGTGTGACTAGGCTAAAAAGCACTGCTCTCTAGACAGACAGGGACACACACATACACACACACACAAAACTGCCATGTCTGGGATTAGAACTCCTACCTAACTAGTTTATCACACTACAGCAGTATGCAGTTGTAGGACACGCCATGGAGATTACTGGGCTATGTCTTTCCCAAAGGTGTATTTCACAGAGAATGACATCAGCAGCCTTAACAAAGTAGGGCATTTGAATTGTAGGGAGTGTGACTAGACTAAAAAGCATTGCTGTCTACACAGAGACACACACATAGTTGCCATGTCTGGGATTGGAAATCCTACCGAACTAGTTTATCACACTACTGCAGTTATAGGATGCGCCACAGAGATTATTGGGCTACAATTTTCCCAAAGGTGTATTTCAAATTGGATGACCTCAGCAGGCTTGTCATAGTAGGGCTATGGGGAGGGCAGTCTGTGTGCATGGGCCAAAACCCATTCATCTAGAGGTTGACACACTACATGTGGGCACACACAGGGATATATTCCACAGGTACATGTATACAGCTGCTAGATGACTACTGCCTTGTACAGTCATGTTGCACAGCTAGCACTTGCACTACACAGTCTGTAATGCTAACAGATACTGGCGGCTAATGTCTACACTGAGTGACATTTACACTTCATGTGGTTGTAGCCATTTGGCTGTGTGCTGGGTGGGACAGGCCTCATAATGGATGGCTTCTTGTCACAGTCACTCTCTTCAACACTTCTATGTACATCTACTTTTGGCTTATTATAGTGTGTTGTCCTTGGATATATGTCTGTATTCCTATCCACTGTGTGTGCAAAGCATGACTGGTGCATACTGAGGATTGTATGCACTAACATCTGCAATCTGCCAGATATGTATGGTCCACTGTTGTTTGCAGACATGGGCTTCATTGTTTTATGTGTGTGAGCATGCCCAGTATGACCTTTCAGTATGTTGTTGTCTGACATTGCCTTCATTTCTCTGTGTGTGACTATGCCCAGTATGTCCTTCTGTATTGAATGTGTGGATCGATTCCAGGTAGTTTGTACTCCAGTGCAGACCTTTGTGTTGTACACCTACAGGTATCAAACTGTTTCTGCAGGATATCCGTCGATCTTTTGGCAATATGGGGACAAACTGTGCAGGGGATAGTGTGTACTGTAGGTGATTGTGTCTGTGCTGCTTCAGCTGCATGGTACTGCTGTTAGCAGAGATATTCAGACATGTGTACTGTTATACACTATGCTGTTTTCTATCCTCATGTACTGTCAGGTGGACATTCTTGCTCACAGTGATGTCTTGGGGAACAAGGGTGACTGCAGCTGTCTCTGGTATTGTGGGTAGACGCCTACATATTCATGGTAAGTTATGCCATTATGGAGGGGGAGCTGCAGACACTTGCTGCTGGGTCTGTGTATCCAGTTCAGCATCTTGGTACAGTGCTGGCAGAGGATCCCATACTTGTACACCCATTGACATGACAGTATGTCCTTATCTTGCTGTGGAAATATTTCACAGCTGTACAGATTCGCACAGGTTACCCAGAGGCAGGGGTCATGAGTCAGGACATTACCCCTATTGTGGTGTATTGGCAGGTATGTAGCCACCCATTTATGTCTTTGCAGCCAGGGATAGTGTGTGCACACAGCTTTATGTTGGACCTTGCACATTTCCATGAGTGTGTTATGTTGTTATTTTGGTAACCCTGACAACATGCATTGGCAGTACATGTGAGAGACAGGCCTTTGGCAGAGGCCTGTGGGCCATTAGGTGTTGCTGTGGGCCAGATGTGACAGGCTGTTGCATTCTGTCAGTCCTACAGTCTCAGACCGCCATACAGTATATTCCCCTGGGGTGTCAGAGTAGGTGTGCTAGGTGTTCATGCCAATGCCTTCTGTCAGTCTTGATCAGGTGGTGTGGATGCTGGCAGTTTGCTACATATGACTAGGGACACACCTGCATGGGACACCTGCACTGCATGCTGCATTCATATGCTATTGCCATATACAGGTGGGGTCATATTGTACCCATTTCCCACAGCAGGGATACAACCAGAGAGGTACATGTGGGTGGTGTTTGCGTGAGCTGGGTACATGTGTGCTATGGAAACTACTTACATCTGACACACAGATATGCATGGGGCATTCCAGTTATGCTGGCATGTGCAGGTACATCAGCTGTTTCCCAGTACTTCAGTCCTACCTTCTTTGTGATCTGCATGTGTTCAGGCAGACAACACTGGTATCCCCTATTACAGGACCAGATGATGTAATGCATACCTGTATGTACAATTTCAAGGGTGTCTCCATTTCACAGTGACACAATATATACTGTATGTCTGGGGTAGTTTCCCCTGTGTACTACTTGTATATCTAGCCTAACAGCCATGCCATGTCAGTCTTTCAGATGGTGACACATATTACCACCATACTTTTACAATGGCTTACTGCTAGCATGTGTTATACTGGTGGGAATTGTCTTTGGCACTGCATTTGTGAGGACTTGTCCCTGTCATCAACAGTAGTGGGCAATGGCCACAAGGTCTTACCTCAACATGCATACATACTGACCACTCTCACACAATATGAAACACGCACCAACCTAACACACATACCTCCATATTGTGCAAGTGCTACAACCTATCCTACTACCTTGGCCACCTCTGGGCATCTGTGCTCCACTGTTATTATACCTACACATACATGTTACTACATTTCTACATAGGGTTATGGGGGGCACACCTGACTATTACGATATGTACACATCAGATTGAGGGGGCACACCAGACCATTACTGCATTTCTAAATAGGTTTGGGGGGAGTCACACCTGACTGTTACTACATTTCTAAGTTGGGCTGGGGGGAGCACACCTGTCTGTTTCTACATTTCTACACAGTGGTTGGGAGAGGCCACCACTGACTATTTCTACCTTTCTTCACAGGATTGAGGGGCACACATGACTGTTTCTTCATTTCTACACAGGATTGGGAGGCACGCCTGACTATTTCTACCTTTCTTCACAGGATTGGGGGGCACACCTGACTGTTTCGACATTTCTACACAGTGGTTAGGAGGGGCCACCGCTGACTATTTCTACCTTTCTTCACAGGATTGGGGGGCACACCTGACTGTTTCTTCATTTCTACACAGTGGTTGGGAGGGGCACACTCGACTGTTTCTACCTTTCTTCACAGGCTTGGGGGGCACACCTGACTGTTTCTACATTTCTACAAAGGATTGGGGGAGGGCACACCTGACTCTTTCTACATTTCTGCACAGGATTGGGGTGGCACACCTGACTGCTACTACATTTCTACACAGGAGTGGGGGGCACACCTGACTGTTTCTACATTTCTACACAGTGGTTAGGAGGGGCCACCGCTGACTATTTCTACCTTTCTTCACAGGATTGGGGGGCACACCTGACTGTTTCTTCATTTCTACACAGTGGTTGGGAGGGGCACAGCTGACTGTTTCTACCTTTCTTCACAGGCTTGGGGGGGCACACCTGACTGTTTCTACATTTCTAGACAGGATTGGGGTGGCACACCTGACTGTTACTACATTTCTACACAGGAGTGGGGGGCACACCTGACTGTTTCTACATTTCTACATAAGATGGGGGGCACATCTGACACTTGTACACATTTGCTATGACTGTACTGGTATGCAAGGTACGCCATTTCATTTTGTATTCTAACCTATCATGCTGACTAGAGGCATATCAGTGTACTACAGGTCTTAGATTTGGTTGACCTACATATTAGTTTCTGACTTCCTACCCTTCAGAACTAACAACCCACAGCCTGACCCGCTGTAGTCTGTCTGTGTAGGCCGGGGATGGGGGAGGTTACCCATAGGCATCATTCAGAGGCCATAGCACAGCCTTTGTTTGTGTTTGTCTTCACCTGTCCTGCTGGCTGAGACTGTTGTTGGGTATGTGAACCTCCCTGACTGGCATGTGTGAGTCATATGGACACACATGTGGCCCAGCACATTTCCTGCAGTGGGTTTTGTCGCCCTGTGTAGTACTGGCTACTATGGTGACACCAGTATTTGTTACAGATCTTATGGTGCCACTATAGGTGTCTACTATCTTCTGGCATACCATTCAGCTGGCATACCATTCAGCCACCCGATTCCCTTGCATGCTCACATCCATACCATAGATACAGGTAACGACACATTCTGCTCCATTCACCAATTGCTAGGTTGAGTGACTTACCTTGTGGGTGTGCCAGTATTGAGGATGGTGTTGGAGGGCTGCCTATGTTGGATGCACATAGTACACTCCCTATAAATGGTTGAGCACAGTTAATGTCATGTTTGGCATCCCTATTGCTGTATGGGGGAGTCAGAGAGAGGTGTCATTCCCTGGGTCCTTACTGTGTCAGTGTATGTGCTATGCATTGCCTCTTTGCCAAGGCCAGGGCATACTGGGCATGCCTCCATCTGCCTACTGGGCCAGGCTCAGGTTGTTCCTCCTCTGAGTCACTCTGTGCCTGTGCAGGCCTTGGCATTGGTGGGGGGGCTGTGTGGTTCTGCCCTGTGCTGTTCCTGCTGCAGCAGTTTCCACAGGATCATATTGTGTAGCATTGTACATATGATGGCAATTTGAGTACATGTAGCTGGTGAGTACTGCAAGGCTCCACCGGATGTGTCCAGGCACCAGAACCGTGGCTTGAGCATCCGAAACACATGCTCTATTATGAGTCTGGTCTGTGAGTGTGCCTCATTATGGCGTTCTTGTTCGGGTGTGTGTGTGCATTTCTGATGGGTGTCATCAGCCACGGCTCCAGTGCATAACCAGCATCCCCCACTAGGTGACCGTAAGGGATGTCCCCATTGGCAAATCTCTGGTACAGCTGCATCAGATGCCAGATGTGGGAATTGTGATAGCTTCCAGGGCAGGCAGCATGCACATTCATTATAATGCCCTGGGCATTTCACATGATCTGGCAGTTGATGGAGGGGGAAGCCCTTGCGGTTGATGTAGACCCTATTCCAATCACCAAGTGGTGTTTTGATGTGAATGTGGATGCAGTCTATAGCACCCACTACCTCAGGGTATTCTGCTATTTGGTGGAAGAGATGCATATTGCTGGCCAAACCTCACAGGTGTTGAGGAAATATACATGCTCACTGGCATGTGCTGACATGGCATCCAGGAACTGGTGGAATACTCTGGATGCTGATGCTTGTGAGATCCCCATGATATCCCCAGTTGGGCTTTGGGATGTACCTGTGGCTAGTATTCCTAAGCCTACACATACCTTGGTATCCACTGGGTTGGGTTCCCCTCTGTTAGTTCGGTGTGTCAGGCGTGGCTGACACAGCTCAACAATTTGCTGTAGGAGGTCCCTGTCCACCATATAGCGCTCCACTATCTCCAGCTCATGTAGCCCCTGGTAGGTTACCCTGGGTCTGTACACTCTTCTCTGTCTCCTCACTGTGGGTTGGTCAACAGCATTCACATCCTCACCACCCTCAGCTCTTCCACATGTTGTTGTATGATACCTGCTGCAGCCCCTATCATTGTTTTGTTTTGTTTGTTAAAACTTCCCAGCTTGTATACACCTGTGGTATAGAGTATGGGATAGACAAGGAAAGGTGTTTGCAGTTTATAGTAGTGTTCTGGGCTGGGCTGCTGCCTGTGTAATTGGCTGATTCTGGTGCATTTCATCTGCCAGCTTTGCTAGTTCTCCTAGATTACCTTCCTGCTGCTTTCCCTTCCCATTGCCTTTCTGTTTAAGCCCGGGGGTACACCGCACAAACACAGTGCTCAAATGTGCACAGAGTTGCTATTTCCTGGTTTACTTTTTTTTCCCCTTTAAAACCCAGTTTTCCGTATGCACACCTGCTTAGGCAATGTAAAGAGTACTAAGCAGTCTCAGAAACACACCTTTGCTTAGCTGTGATAACTCGGAGCAAACCCGAGCCCCAGGGCTCCAATCCACTTACAGTATGCCTGACACACACCCCTATGATGCCAGCTAACTCCTAGGCTTGCACCAAGCTATTCCTGCTCTTACATTGTTGGGAGATGACTAGCATGCAGGGGAAATCTGGGATTCACTATCATTCCCCTCATTTGCATAGGATTGCCTGCTAATACATAGCTACATGTCCCATACTGAGCAACCAGTATTCACTGGCCATGTTGTCTTCTGCCTGCCATCGAGTATAATGGCAAATAGTGATTTCAGTTAGAATGCTTATTTTAGTTTTTTTTTTTTGTTGTTATTTCCCCCGATCCCATTTGCGTGACGTTGCATTGTGCTTAAACAGCCGAGATCAGCTAAAACAAATAAAAGTTGATTTTTTCCAAGTGTTTTCCATGCCAATGGTCTTATAGTTGGCCATTAGCATGCTTTATACATGATATCCACCCTTTATTTGGAACTGTCATGGCTCCGTTTTGTAATTTGCAGAAATGTGCTCCGTTACTGGCGGAGTACATTTCTGCAGATTACACTAGTCCTGCACGGCCGGTTTCCAGCTTCCTGGATCGCAAATTCACCTCATTTGCATGTATTTTTCCTGAAAATGGGGTAATTTGCATACAGAAGCTGAGTCCGTGTAGGACTAGTTCAGGAGCGTTTGTGCACGCTGCCCTACAGGTTATTCTTGGAACGCATGGCAGACATATTGTCTGCTGGAGCTCCTGCACTAATACTGCATACCGTGCAGGGCTTGCAGAATCTGGGGGTATAGCTATATTACAGCAATATGTTAATTAGTGACTTATTACATGCAGAGACCCATTGTTAAAATTGCCATTTATATACCGATATAAATGTGCATGAAAATAGTGATATTCACTGTCTATTGGTCATTGTAATGAGGCACACTTCAAGTATTACTCACTGCAGGTCACTTGTGTTATATTGTCAGTTTCACACTGTTGTTTTTAATGTAGACACATGTCAGTATTACATGATACAGTGTCATTGCATGCTTCTCTTCAAATGTCATGATATGTATGTGTGCTGGCTGTGTGCATGCTTGTCATGATAATGATGGTTATTAAACAAGTGCTAAGTTAATGACAGGATTTCCATGGGTAAGCCATGTTATGCATGCCATGGCATTGCCTGAGTAACCTGCTCACATTCTGTAAAGGATACAGGGGCCTTGCCATGGGCCTTTATTAAATTAATCCCTAAGTATAGATAATAGGACATAGAGAATACATGGCATGCATGAATATTCATCAGCTAGCAGCAACTGTTTTTATTATAATCCTCATACATAATCCTTTTATGGCATATCTCCAAGAATGTGGTTTTAATGACACCTGCAATGGATGCTGATATACCTTTATTCTCATATGCATTCGTTCTATGTCGACGGCATAGTAGTTAATGTCTGTTAGATTTCTGATGTACACATAAGTTTATGTTTAATGACAGCCTTATTCTTCACAGGAATGTGTGGCCTCTTTACAGGAATGTGTGGCCTGACAGGCATGCAGTTTCCATTGCTATGGTTTTGATGAATGACCTACATCACATATGATGGTACACTTGACTATGGGCATACCATATTATAAGGTGTCATACTGACTTCTGCCTGTGCATTGTGTCACAGTGGGTATGTTATATACTCATATAGTTGCAATATGCATATTATGTACCTTCTTTCTTGTCTTGTCCTGTTTTGTGATTCATCTTGACAGACCATGGGCCCTATGAATGCTCACCCATCAGAAGCCAGAGATGAGGGCATGCCAGACCACTGCCCAAGACCTTTGATGATGATGGTCATGATCATGAAAGAGACAATGATAATGAAGTGGAAGAAGCTGGGCCTGCACGTGCCATCATTTTTGCTGCACCTCATAGAAGATGCAGGCCGGCACTACCAGAAGCCAATTATCGGGAACAAATCCAGGTCATGACTGATTTTTTTTTCAGACACAGATGATGGACATGATGGGAAATTTCTTTTAGAATATGACATGGGCTATGCAGGAATCATTCATGAAATTAGCCTAGGAGATCATTTGCATTGTTCATTCTCATCAGGGAAGGGCCCTCAGTACCGTAAGTATTGCCTGTATAATCCACTTGTGTAATGTTGCCACTATGGTGTTTCCCATACAAGTGAATGGACTGTATAGACACATTTTCGCATTCTTAAGTGATGCACAACCAAAAGTACACTCCAGATGTCATGTGACATTTTGCATCATGCTGCAATGACATACATTACCACATTGGACATGCAATCAGCATGCTGCTGCTGCCCATGAGTTTCTGCACGTGATGTATACATTGCTCCATGTGATCAAGTGTGGTACTCCCTACATCTGTGTGCATCTGTTCATGCAGTGCAACATATTGTTGTTATGGCCAGTGCACTGTGGCCCTGTATGTCACAGTCATTTGTTTTGCAGTTAACATGCTGCTTCTGCTGCAAGAGTTCCACTGTATATGTGTGTAGGATTGACAGCAACTTGCAAACATTTGGTCAATACTCCACAAATAACACAGTGAGATGGGCATGATTTGTGGATTGACATGGCTTGTCTGTTCAACAGCAAGGCATGTCCTTGTCCATGTGCTATGGATGACACTTGTCATGCTGTCACGCTGTGATTGACATGTATTGGCATCGATGGTGGCAAGTTGAATCATATAAATATGTTTGCTATATATGGACAGTCATGCTTTACTAAATGCCTACACCACTGTACCATTCATGTATATACCCTGTTACTGCTGATTTGTATAGTAACATTAAATTATACCTTCTTTGGCTATGCTACATTTCCACATGCATTTTTTATTCACATCAATTTTCATAGTTTGGCAAATACATATGCTTATGCACTGATATCTCTGCACATATTTTGATCAATACAAATACACTATTGTACCTTGGGTCTGTGAGCAATCAGTGACTTCAAGTTAATGTGCTGAAATTTTGTTCACAGAACTGTCCTTTGCTCAGTCATACCCATGCTCAATGATATCCACATCACCCAGTGTGGTATATACATGCTTTTACATTCTGTCCCCTTACATAGGGTTATCCTGCTTTATCGTTTGCCTATGTAGCTTTGCTGCCATGTCCTCCATTATGTAGGACCATGTTGTGCACCTCCCTTCCACATTTGTAGGTGTGGTATATGTCTCACACATATGCATGGTATATGTTCAACCTCCTATGAATTCTCATCCATTTTATGCAGTTGTTTTGTCACAAGGTCAGCTTGTGCCAACCCTATGGACATTACACAGATGTAAGACATACTCACACAAATTGCTGTCTATTGCTTGCAGTATATCATTGTTGTTAATGCTTGTGTGTTACATATTAACCAATGTAGTTTGCCAATCTTCATGTGTACAACAAGATAGTTGTTATATAGCATTAATTATAGATTTCAGGATGTGTATTATTATGTCATTGGTGCATGCATGTGTATTGACATTACTTTCTGATAGTTTCCTGTTAGTCCAGTGAAGGTCATACATGTATATCGACACCTGAGTGTTGCCTTTGACATGGCACACGTCTGTGACATATGCATTCCATTACACATCTGTTCAGGTTGTGTACACCTACTTGTGTAAGTGGTAGTCAGTTTGTTGCTTTGCTGCAGTACTGCTGTTTGGCACTGTGCTTGGTTGTTTCCTTTTCATGTATGTTTGGGGGTTCTATTCTGATCTCTGCTGGTATTCTCCAGTATTTTATGGACTGCATTTGCTTATCTGTGCTGTTTCTTGGCTTACATTTGCACTGCTGACAGACTACCTGCATATTGGATTCAATATCCAATGTGTACTGTTATCCCTATTTATTACCCTACAACACACAGTTGCCATTGTTCATACACATCCAGGTACAACTGCTACACAGTTTGCTACATGTCATAACATAATAGCACGTAGGTACATATGTATTTTTGCATTTCACCATGGCTGGTATGCATCCCTACCCTGTCTGTCAAGTTTCCATTGCCCATGTTGTAGAGTGTGCCATATGTGTAACTCTCCTTTCCTTACTGTTCATTTCCTACCTTTGTATGTCATGTCTTGTGATATTTGTTATATGTGTATACTTGGTGGGTTGACCTTCTTCTCCTCCTCTTTTCCTGTCTTTTCCTTCTAGTCTCCAAAAAAACAAAAAAAATGGGGCCTATTCCCAAGAAAAAAATGTTCATGCTCATCTGAATGTCCCTCGGATTTTCCTGTTCCAAATTATCTCTTTTATGTCTCTCTTCTTCGTGTATACTAAACATCTTTCTTTTCTATCGCCACATTTCCTTAAGTGCATGCATTACCTGTGTTCCTCATACATGTCCGGTACCCATCATTAGCTACTGTTAGCTGTGGCAATGTGGCTGTGATTCCCCTTCACTTTTAGTAATTTTTTATTAGAAATTTTATGGATGCCAATGGAATCTGTAAGTGCAAATAAGTATATTTTATTTTTACATGCCTTATTGAGACATCTACAGTTGTCTATGGGCTAACTGGAGAGACTGCTGAGGATATGTATTAGTTACAAATGTCATGCAGCTTACATTGGGATAGAATAATTTCTGTAACATTCTTAATGTACATCAAGTTTTACGAGACCGTTTTCATGAATTACAGAGTGGCTGTAACTGCTAGATAGTGCTCCAAAGTTGCAGCTCAAGTTTGTTATACTCCAAGATATTCTAATTTCTTTGAGGCATGTTTACATATTTCATCTTATCTATAACTTCTTCACTGATATCAGTGAAATGCATTGGATTCCATGAACTTTACAGAATCTGGCCCATAGTCTTTTAATGCTATACTTGACAATTTTAATGAGACTAGTGTTTCAGATCAAGGCAATTGTTTTTGGTTTATAATGTGATTGGTGGTGGGTTTGAGCCTCAAAATATATATACATGACTAATCTAATCTAATTTTATTTAATTTAATTCTTTTTTAATAAGCATTAAATGCCTAATTGAGACAGTGATAAGTTTTATGCATGTCAGTAAATTTTATTAAAATAATATTAAATACAGCAGTTTGTATCTTTATATATTATGATAATTAATCATCTGCTCATTTGAATACATAGGTTCATAAAAAATCTAAATTGGGTTGGGCAAGTTAAGATATTGAAGTATTTTAAATACATTTAACAGTCCATGTTTCTAATCTTATTTGTTTTATAAAAAAAGTTCTCATGGTGGCATTAATGCAGGACCTGAAGCAGAGATGGAACAGCATTTCAGAAGGAGTTAGGCTGTTCTCCCAAGATTTTCTAATAAAGGAGAATCAACAAACATCAGATATTTTCCAAGCAAATGTGAGAAGGTCTTCTGCACAACTAGTTGAGACAAATATTTCTCAGGAAGGCCTATCAACAAGAAGGTCAAAAACAAAAATTAGAAAAGATTGTCTAGCTTAGTTACCAAAGTACAACATTCAGTACATTCTGTCATGCACAGAAACAGCAAAAGCTACTGTAAGACAAAGGGATATTTAGGCTAGGCAAGCAGATTAACATTTTAGTGCTTTTATCGATGCACTTAGTGAGGAAGGAAGGTCTAATTTTGATCAAAATATGGAGAGAACTCGATATATTCTTTCAGACCAAAGTTTTAGGTAAGCAGGGAAGGGTGTTACTATCAGGTAGCACCTGCAGATGTTTCTAATATTCCTTCTTTCACATTCACAGTAACTTCCACTGGTCAAGCATCAACTACAGCATTAGAAAATCAAATCAGTTTTAACTGCATAAATAAGTACAACCTTAAAAACTTTTTTAATTTCAAAGGGTCAGACATCATTGCACACTTATCCCAAACAGTGAAAGAAAAAACATGTATTGGAGATTATAGACATATATTTGACCTTACTAATTCAGATGGAGTACAAAGAATTAGACATTTAAAAGCCAATATCACTTTCAGTAGATGGCAGCCTAAGAACTTAAAAAATAAAATCCTTGGACAATTGGGTTTTGGAGTTTGTCCATTACATGATGATAGTAATATAGAAATATCTTGCGTGGAATTAACTCCCTATTAGCCTACTTTCTTATTGTAAGGCTGGCCTATCTTGTAAAAGGAGGTATGCCATGGTACTGCTATGGTCAATGATTTAGAAAATTAAAAGAAAAGGATAAATAAGGTATGCAGACACATGGATTAGCATCATGGTGCATACATCAAAAACTGATCATGGTTTTCAAGAAGATTTTCATCCAGCAAAGGCAAATCTTTCTGTGCTTTCAATTTTGATAATCGTGGTTCACCCACATGTTTATTGTGGGAGGCACCCTCAAGTAAAATGCTGACTTAATGATAATACAGGATTCCCAAATTTCACTCAGGCACAGAGTAAATCGCAAATTAGATTGGACTCATCTCCAGAAAGAGGTAGAAGCTCCTTTCAATATATCCTGTTATTTTTGTTGATTTAAATAAATGAACATGGAAACTTTCCCTTATAAAAGTTGAAGTTTTTAAAGATCTCTGAAAAGAGTTTCCAAATCAAGTCATGGTTAATTTTCTCTTTGAAGTCTTCATGCATGGTTTTATTGTAAAATCCAATACATAATGCATTCTTACACAATGTAAAAAGAAATATTATCAGTCAGAGGTAAAGAACACATTGTACAATCCCTTCTCTTTAAAGAATGTCAAAAGGGGGAAATAAAGGCCCATTCCTACTATTTGATCTAATTTTATTTCTCCACTAGGTCTGGTTTTAAAGAACAAACCAGGAGAATACTATATTATACTCCATTTATCCATCCCAGATGGGCAATCTGTGAACAACTATCTTATATTCCATTTATCCAACCCAGAAGTGCAATCTGTGAACAATGGTATAGACAAAAAGAAATCAAGTGTTCATCATTCATTTCTTGATGATGTGGTAGCAATCAAAAGAAATAATTGAACCATGGATTGCAGAGGTAAATGCCCAATTTGCATTCCAGAGGTTGCAAGAATTATCACAGAGTAAGAATGAACAACAGGGTGATAGAGAAACTTAGACTACGTTCCAATTTCCTTGGCCCAGTATGTTATCAGTACAAAGGAGGAAATACTTTACATTTCTATAAATTATCCTGATCCAGGTCTCAGTACTCATATGGCAGAAAAAATAGAATAAATGCTTATTTTTTAGATCAGACAATAAGGCTGTAGTTGAGGTTTTTAAAAATAAATCATTCAGACATTTTGGGTTAATTCAGTGCTGAGATAACTTGATCTTATCAGTTTAAAGATCAACTTGTCTTTCACATCAGAACACATTGTTGGAACAAAGGACATTTTAGCTGATTGCAGGTATAAAAATTCAAAGCACTGATTGCACAAGAAGACACACATCCTACTGTGATACCAAAATTAGTTTGGATGAATGGAGATGAATGACATTCACTTGTTTTTTTAACTGGTGTTATCTTAGCATTAGGAAGTCATATGCCTTGTCAGTCAAATATTTTATTCATTTTTTTTTTCATAATCTGGAAATTGAAGAGTGCCAGTTGTCATTCCAGAGTATTCCTCAGTACATATTGCAAAAGTTAGCAGGCCTTTCACCACATTTGTCAGGGTTAATTTATCAACCTTAAGCTTATTTTTGAAAATATTTTAAATCAATGATATGAGCAAACACTGGATAGCAATCAGTGGGGTATTAAAGGGCTGGAGTATAGAAAAGGGTTTTATGCCAAACAAACAACACCCTGTTGGGTTAACATTACTAAAATCAATTCTACAAGGTTTACATTACATATCCAACTTCTATTATAACTACTGCATTTGGGCTTTGCTGTTTACACGCTTATATTCTGGCTGGTTCAGAGTCAGTGAATTGCTAGGGTATCTCATGTAGTTCAAAGATGTTTTTGTCAAAAATTCAGTTTTAATATGGATTTTCAGGTTATAAGCAGACCAACAAAATTTTGTCATCAAATTTCTTTACAAAGAAGCAAAGACTTCTTACATGCCCTGTAGGTAGGGGGTCAAACATGGAAGAACCTTACCCTAGCTTTATACATAATAACTTAGTTTTTGTTTCCTTCAGTGGTTTTACATTTACTAATTGTAACCTGGATCACCATCTTAGAAGGGCCTTAATTCACCAAGGTATCCCCGTATAGTCCTCCCATTATTTTAGAATTGGCCAAACTTCAAATCTGGCAGCTCAATGGTAATATATAGAGGTTCTCAAAAGGTTAGGTAGGTGGTCATCTGGATCCTACTTAAGATACATTCACCAACTTTGTCAGACATTAATTTCAATCAATTTTATTTGCCTTAAGGGAAAAGAAAAACAATCCTTATCCTTGTGCATTCTTTTATCTCTTGAGCCTAAGTTAGAGCTGGAATCTGTAAAAAAGGTAGGAACCTTAGAGGAGTTCATACTGATTATAAGATATTTTGCAAAGGAGTTCCTGGTTTAAATTGGGGTCAACTACTTCATTATCTTTCTCATTCCTTACAACAATTAAGATGCTGCCACACATTAAGTTTACACACTGGGGGAATGACTTTGCTTTTATCCACAAGATGCAACTAATTTTGTATATACTTTCTGATTTAGCAACTATTGCACACTATTTTCCTGGTACACTTTTAGTTTGGTTAGCATTTCCTACATTATATTGGAAAGAAGTACATAGCCTTAAAGGCATTTAAAAAGTCAAAGAATAGTTAATCTTAGAGTGACCACAGCAGTAGCAGTAGCTTTGCTAGACATATCTGTGGTTAAACACTGGAATTTGTATGACAAGGATCCAATTTGGTTTAATAAGGAGGGTGAGCACTTATCCAACTTTGGATAGGACTTAAGTTAAATTTGCCCATATTATTAAAGGATTCTTTCAGTATTTCAGGATATCACATCAATATAATACTAGATAAAGCTAAAATTTTAAAATCAGATTTAACATAGAAAAGGAAGAAGGGTATCACTAATGATACTTCATAGGTTCATAGGTTCATACTAGGCTATCTGCCCTGGGGCAATTATAAGCCTTGCCCGATTCTGTATGGCTTACACCACCCCTTGATTTGAGTATACTGTGCCCTTTTTAAGGTTTAGTTTACTGTGCCTCTGTCTAATAGTGACACGGGAGTAATCCCTGGGACAAACCTACGATCCCCCATCCACTTATCAAGATTCTTCTTGAAGAGATTCAGTGAGGTGCTCTGCCTCACATGGACTGGAATTCTATTCCAGAGCGAAGGGAGCCTCTGGGTTATGAACCTGTCCCTCCAGCAAGTTCTATTTATTTCTGTGCTGAGGTTCAAGTCCCTCGAGCGTGGCTCTAAGGAATTTAGATTTACTGAGGTGGAGCATGTCCATTAATTCTGGATTTGACATAGCTTTGTATGTCAGGCATAGATCGCCTCGAAGTAGGCGGTATGCAACTGAGTAGAGCTGGAGTTTTTTTAACCGAGCTGCATATGGCATCTGTTTGAGACCCTTGATCCTCTTGGTGAGATACTTTTGGGGTCTTTCTAATTGCTGCAGGTGTCGGGTAAGGTACATCCCAAAAGGGGCATTGTATTCTATGATGGGCCTGATGAGGGTTGAATAAAGGGGCACGATTACCTCTCTTGATCTAGATGTGAAACCCTTCGTGATGAGAAGGTCTTTCTAACCACTTTGGCAATGTGGTTTTCAAAGGAGAGATTGCTATCAACTTGGGTCCCCAGGTCCCTAATAACTTTCTCTTTACTTAATGGGTTTCCGCCTATGTGGTAATTTGTGGGCACATTGTTTTTGCCAAAGGGTATGACTATACATGTTTGGCATTTAGCTTTAAACCACGGTGCTGGCACCAGTTATCTGTCTCTGTGAGACCTTTTTGAAGGATGTTTGTGTCAGCTGGAGAGTTGATTATGGCACCCAGTTTGCAGTCGTCTGTGCACTTGGTGAGCCATAGTCCTCCCATGTTTGCCTGTACCTTGGAAAAGTATATACCGAACAAGAGTGGTCCCAGGACAGAACCTTGTGGGACGCCACTTGTGACCGGTTTCGAGTCTGACATGGCTCCAGCAACTCTCACTCTGTGGGTTCTGTCTTTGAGCCAGTTTGCGACCCATCTTATGACATAGGGGTTTATATTTAAGCTGGATAGCTTATCTATGATGCCCAAGTGGGGTATTGTGTCAAATGCCTTTGCAAGGTCCAGATAGGCTGTGTGGACTACTTCCCTTCATCTATGGCTTTGGTGACTGTTTCAAAGAAGTCAACCAGGTTCAAAAGGCAGGATCTGCCCTTGACAAAGCCGAACTGGGTAGGATCTAGTGTCTGTAGGTCCCCAATGTCTTTGTTTATGAGCGCCATGATGATCCTCTCCATAGCCTTGCAGACTAAGCTAGTCAGGCTTATGGGGCGATAGTTTCCAGGGTCCGTAGATGCTCCACCTTTGTGGAGTGGGACCACTGTTGCTGTACGCCATTCTGTGGACACATATCCTGTAGTGAGGCTGAGATTGTATAGCTGTTTTATTTGAGGGATTAGTTCCTCTTGGAGTTCATGTAGGACGCAACCTGGGATGCCATCTGGTCCCATGGAAGCAGTGTTTTTTGCTTTGGAGAGGGCAGCCTTCACCTGAGCATCTGAGATGTTTGGGAGGCAGCCCTCTGCCGGGATAGATACTTGCTCTTTTGGGGGGGAGGGGGGGGGGTTTGCACTGAACCTGTCTGCCAGGATATTGGCGATGTCTGTGGATTCAATGTATTTTTTGTCGTTTAGAATCAACTCAGAACAAGTCTGGGAGTTGCATCCCAGGTTTCTAACATAACTGAAAAAAGCCTTATGATTGTCTTTGGTGTCCTGTGCAATTTTTCTCTCGAAGTTGGCCTTGGAGGATTTTATGATGGATTATAATTTTTTGCTAGTACTGATCAGAGATGCCTTCCCTATTAGGGATTTTGCTCTATCATGTACTAGCTTCCTCCTTCTGTTGTACAGTTTATTTATGGCAGGGGTCCACCAGACTGGACGCCTGCCTTTGGATGATTGGGTCCTGGTTTTGTTTGGGATAGCATGATCCATGCATTCCTGGAGATGTCCGTAGAATGCATTTATATAGGATTCTGCAGTTTGGGCCGTAGTTTCCACTGGCCCTGGGGCCTTGAAGGATTCCACTTCGGTTTTGAGAAATGAGAAGTGAGAAGTTCGCTTTTGAGAAGTTTTTCACTGTGGTTTTCTGGGCTGGGGGTGGGGTCGGGATGTGGACATCCAGTGAAATTAATTTATGGTCTGATCTTACCAATGAGGGATATACTTCTGGTGTGGAGCAGAGTCCCCATGTTGGTAATGATCAGGTCTAGTATGTTGTCCCCTCTTGTGGGAGTGTTGACTAGTTGTTCCATAGCATTTGAGTTTATAACTTCCAGGAATCTTTGGGCTAAGGTGCTGGGGCTTGAGTAGTGCCCCCAGTCAATGTTTGGGTAGTTGAAGTCTCCCAATATAATGGTGTTCGGAGAGATCTTCATGTTCTCCAATGTTTTCAGGAAAGCCGAGTGGGATTCCTGACTTTGAGAGGGTGGTCTGTAGGATGCTATAAACTGAAAAGCAGTCTTGCCCACTGTTAGTTGCACATAGATGGTCTCCGATACTTCGTGCAATGCCACTAACCTGGAGGTGTGGATATCCTTGATAAATATGGAAACTCCCCCTCCTTTTGTGGTTCGGTCCGGGTTTTGGGGCCGAAAAGCATGATATGAGGTATAGCCTGGTAGTGCTGGGGTGCTCTCTGGAGCCTTGAACCAGGTTTCTGTCACTGCACAGATATCGATGTTCTCCATACTGAGGAGAGCTTCGAGTGCGTGCATCTTGAGGTTAAGACTTCTGGCGTTTAGCAGCATTACCCTTAGTTTCTTGTTCCTTGTGCTGTCAATGGGGGTGGGTTTGACTTTTGAGCCTTGCCTAAAAAAGGCACTATGGGGGTGGCAAGAGCCTTTGCCAATATCCGAAAGCCCAGTGGTGACAGGTGCAAGCCGTCCCTAGTGAAGCAACGTGGCTTGTTGAGCATGTCATCCCAGGCTGACAGACACTGGATCCCCTTTGAATGACACCAAAATTTTAACCAATTGTTAAAATCGATCATTTTGTCTTTGTACTGTGGCATCATTTTAGGTGAGGGTAAGATGCTGCTCAAGGTCAGGGTCATACCAGCCTGGGCTACATGATCAGAGAGATCTTCTATGTCTCTTTTCATGTAATCCAGGGAGGTACGTCTCAGGTCATTCACACCAGCATGTACAATGACTGAGTCATATTTGTATTTGCTTTGGAGTGACCTGAGTGCTTGCGTTATGTGTCGGATCCTAGCACCCGACAGGCAGCTCACCGTGACCTTCTCTTTATTCAGCCTGGTGAGCGGGATGTCAGTGTGTCTGACAATAGAGTCACCTATAACAAGAGTATCAGGTGTGTTATTCAGCCTTAAGGGCTGTGGCTGCTTGGCACACTGACTTTGTGGGTTATGTGTTGTGTGTGTTTTTTTTGAGGTAGCGTTTGCTTGGATGTCTGCTTTGGAGGTCTCTGTTATAATGTTATAATGCTAGTGCTTCATATAGAAGCTATGTATTGTCAAATTAATTGCTTAATATGATTTTTTTTCCATTAAAGTACTAAAAAAGGGATATGCTGACAGCAGCCTGATGGGTGGCTTTTGGTGGTCTTAGTTCCCCTTCATTTACACTTCCCCCTTTAACATTAGCACTGCAGTTGCAGTGGCAGGCTTTGGTGGGTGATTTGATTTAATCAAATGATATTAAAAGTCATTGAAAGGGCTTTATGGGACAGCACCCAAAAACAGGCCTGTGGGTGGAGTTGTGTGATTAAGATCTAAGGTTCGGTTCCTTGATGTCTATATTGTTTATATTTATATTCAACTGCATTCATACATTTAGTATGTAGTTTGCTTACCAATAAATATTTGGTCACATCTGCAAACATGTGCTGCACTTATATGGGAACAGGGCTAAGACACAGTAACAGGCTAGGAGACAGTAACAGGCTAGGAGACAAGCTGGTTTGTCCCACTCTATTTCTGTTTTCAATGGAGCTCAAGTTCCTTGGGTTTAATAATATTTTTTCACCACAATGGTCACTTAGACAGCATTGCAACTCTACCTCCTTCTCCCAACATCTCTATAGGTGATGGTCTTTGTGGCCTTAACTCCCCTTTGTTTATGATTGTCCCCTTTTCCACTTTTGGAATGAAGGTAACCAAAGAATGCATCTGGTAATGGCACTGCAGTTGCAGTAGGAGGCTTTGACAGGTAATGTGGTTTAATAAAATACAGTTAAAATCTTTCAGCAGTGCTTTATGGGGCATCACCCAAAAATACGCTTGTGACTGGGGTGTGAGATTAAGATCTAAGGTTTAATTCTTTGGTATTTATATTGTTTATATTTATATTCAATAACAGTCATATACTTGAAGTATGTGGTTTGGTTATCAATACATATTTGTTTGCACCTGCAAATGTATTGTGTATATCTGGGATTGGGACTAACAGACAGTCACTGTTTCTGAGTGCCAATAGGTTGTTTTTTAGCTACCAGCATTCCAGCTACTTATTGACTAATGGGTCACAGCTGAATAGTTGCATGTGTATCCCAGTTTGAGTGAACTCAGAAATACCATTTTATTTCTCTAAGTCGATATAACCTTGGAGGTAATATAAGTAGAAGTCAGGCATCTGGGGGCAGAAACCAACACACTGGGAAGTTGGGTAGGCTTGT
>NC_056746.1:1197687737-1197697737 GCF_019279795.1 Protopterus annectens | reverse complement strand
GTTGTCATAAGGCATCAGACCTCTGTAACCTTCCAAGCAGTGCATGAAAGTGTCCCCATCCTGATTAGATTTAAGGGGTTCTTAAAAACCCATTTATTTATATAAGGGAAAGATTTTAATCACCAATATGTTCTGTATATTTTAAATGCAGTTATGTGCAAACTGTGTACATCATTTCATATGTATGTATAGTATAACTCTGTTTTATCAAAATGATGCCTTGGCTCCAACACTTTAGGGGGAAAAATTAACTAACATGCTTTGTATAAGAGCCACATGGAATAATCTGAAAAAAATAATAATAACCACAAAGGATGGCCACAAAGTCGAAACCAAAAACAACCACAATCCACCCGAACAGCCAAATAAGAGCCTGAGTTGTCACAAATAAATTTTATTGAAACAAATAAAATAATGAACGCTGCTTGTACAAGTTTGCGTTTTCATCCACAAACTTCTTCAGATACTACAACAAACCGTTTTTTCCCATTTAAATGATGTGGCACAATTGAAAACCAAATACTATTGGACGACCAACTTAAATCACACATACTGTCACCTATAGGGAATCAGAATACATAGTCTGACTGTGTATAGTTTGCGTAATACATCTAAAAAATTGACAAACGAATGAATAATGTTTGTAATACATGTCAAGTCCAAAACCACTGGCATAGTATAATAAAACCATTTATGACTTATAAAATCAATCATGAAAGAAAATATATTTAATAAATAACATTGAAATATATTTGATAAATAGTATTAAAAATACTCTATCATTCACAAGTAAACACTGCCCTCTGGTGAAACAATAAAAATGACACCCAAAATCTGATTTTCACAGCTTAGCAGTTCTAAGTTTTAAAACTGATGTAATAGACAACATGTCATTTAATCCTGGTTGCCGAATGGCTTCCAGAATTATTTGCCAGTACAGTTCCCGGTACTCTAATTTTGCCTTCCACATACCCCCCCCCCGATTTCTTTCGAAACAATTTCCAGAACAAAGAAGAGATAACATGCTTGTAAACATATTATTTTATGACGAAATAATGCATTCTTTGAATTGGCCCTGCTAATCTCATAATAATGTTCATAAATCCTGGTCTTAAGTTTACGTTCTGTTTTCCCAATGTAGAAAGAATCACATTCTTTACATATGGCTAAATAAACCGGACCACTACTGTTACAATTGGCATAAACCTTACTCATAATTTCTCTTTTTCTGCTGGGAATCTCAATAGAAGGGGCATTAATAATATAATTACATTGGGAGCATGCCCCACATTTGTATGTACCACATCTAGAACGGGAACCGGTATACCCCTGTGATCCCCCATACTCAAAGAAATTTTTAAAATTCATGTCCCGTCTATAGGTAAATTGCAAATGCCCCACCAATGATGGTTCAATGTCAGTAATTTGTCTAAATTTGTCCCATTCTCGGCTTACCACCCTTCTGATAACATTTGAGTCCCCATTATAGTCCAAAATGTATGCATCTTTTTTATCATTTAGCTCATTTCTTGGACCCAAAAGTCTTGTATCAGGAGTTGCACATGGATCTTGACCTAAAATGGGTGCAAACCTATCCTGTCTACCCCCATTGACCTCACTTATTACCTGTTGTATTAATCCCATTGTGTAGCCTCTATTCTTAAACATTTCACATACATTTTGACATTCGGCAGTATATTCTGCATCTTTTGAAGTCATACGGCTTACCCAAACTAACTGCCCCTTAATGAGATTTTTCTTCTGAAAATAAGGGTGACCCCTATTAAAATGGAGGTATGAATTTGAAAAAGTTTTCTTCCTAAAAATTTTGGAACAAAAACCACCATCCTCCAATGAATGCGAGTGTATTGCATTTTAAGGACATTATTTCTAGGAAATATGATTTAACTAACAATTTTGACCATGATAATATGACCCACAGAACCCCGACATACAGGGAGAATTTGGACCGCTTGTATTTTTTAATGGACAAATTTAAAGTTTGGAGTGTGATAATGTTTATTTAAATGAATGTTTGAAACACAAGATTGCACCCAAGGGTTTAAGAGTTTGCAAATGCCCTAATAGGGTACAAGTAGGTTCCAAATTTCATTCAAACCTTGTAAAAATCTTTGATAATTGTGGGTTGGATATTGTGAAGGCCATTAGGGATGAGAATGATAAAGAAAAATGTCATTGTTGAAAGAAATGGAGAAGGTTAATGATAGCATTCTAAAATATTTACTTTTTACTGTGGAAGATGAGAAAGCAAAATGTCATGACATTTTTTTACAAATCGATAAAAAATGTATTAGTAATATGTCTAGGAAGCAAAGTAAACTACAAAGGGACCTTAAAGAATACAAAGAAAGTATAGCATACCCGAAACCCAAACATTTTGTCAAATTTCTTGAACAGGAATGCGACAGTTTGAATCAAGATGGGTCTGATGGTGATCATAGACCCACAGATAATAATTTTGGCCAGTCTTTTTCTCATAGGGATTTCCCTTTAGATTAGCCATACCCTCCCTTACCAAGGATGTCCAACAGAATACGGAACAAACCTCAGATATATTACAATTACAACAATCATTCCCACAATCAGGGAATGAGCACGCGATTTTAAAAGACACCCACGAAGATTTGATATTTGTGTCCAACAATGTATATTTATATCAAGGGTATAACATTTTCAATTATAGTCATGTTACTATAGATCAAGGGCACTTTGATTTATTTTCAAACGGCTTTAAATTCATCCCATCCAGGAAAGCTGATTTGGTTAAGGCTATAGTTGATTTAAAGTTGTTTATCAGAAAAAATAATTTAGCCATATATTTTGGCAATTCTGGGATGAATATCAGTACAGAACCCATTTTAAGGAGAAAAGGAACTTTCAATCCCCCATTCCATCTGCAATTGAGAAATTTGGAAAGTATTATGGAAATGGAGATTAGAAAGGAAATTCCGAATCATAGAATTTTTACAAATCTTTCAAAAAGACAAAGATATTATTTAGACAATCTGAGATCTGACTGTACCATTAGAATTATGCAACCCGATAAGGGGGGAGGTACGGTCTTGATGGATAGTATTGAGTATGAGTCAAAAATGAAAAATGAACTTAATAACTCTTCCAAGTACAGTCTAGCTTCAGTTAATGAGGTTAATATAGTCAATTCCAGAATCCATTTGATGCTTTATGACCTGTTATTGGAAAGTTCCATTAGTTTTGAAACTCACAAATACTTATATAACAGATTTCCAAGAGTTCCTTTGGTGTTTGGTATCCCGAAGGTCCACAAGTGTACTACAGATCCACCTTTGAGACTTGTTGTCTCTTCAGAGGGTGCTGTTACAGCACCTATTTCTCGTTACTTAGACAGCAAGCTGAAAGGGTTGGCATTCATGGGTACAGCAGTTTTAAGGGATTCATGGGACCTTCTCAGACAGTTGAAGTCTGACGTATATAGTGATACATTGATTTTTATTACATTAGATATTGTGGACTTGTTCGGCTGTATTCCCCATGAGACAGGTCTAAATTGCTGAAGGAATACATGTTAACTTTTGGACATTTTTCACAAAGTGATTTCAATGACATACTTCTTTTCATGGAAATTGTATTAAACAATAATTTTATGTATTTTGAGGGCGAGTTTTATAAACAGAATAAAGGTCTGGCAATGGGGGCAAGTTGTGCCCCCACGTATGCCAACATTGTTCTTTCCTGGTGGGAACATAAATTCATTTTTAATAGTAAATTTGTAGGATGTCGGTCATTGTACAAATGCTTTTTAGATGACATTTGTATATTATGGACCGATAGTGAGGAGAAGTTTCTGGAATTTTTGAGTTATTTAAAAAGTACCACCAGCTTCTTGGACTTCACCCACTGTGTGGATCATGATATTCTTAATTTCTTAGATATCAGTATTTCAAAAGAGGATGGTGGTTTGTGTTCCAAAATTTTTAGGAAGAAAACTTTTTCGAATTCATACCTCCATTTTAATAGCGGTCACCCTTATTTTCAGAAGAAAAATCTCATTAAGGGGCAGTTAGTTCGGGTAAGCCGTATGAGTTCAAAAGATGCAGAATATACTGCCGAATGTCAAAACGTATGTGAAATGTTTAAGAATAGAGGCTACCCAATGGGATTAATACAACAGGTAATAAGTGAGGTCAATGAGGGTAGGCAGGGTAGGTCTGCACACATTTTAGGTCAAAATCCATGTGCAACTCCTGATACAAGACTTTTAGGTCCAAGAAATGAGCTAAATGATAAAAAAGATGCATACATTTTGGACTATAATGGGGACTCAAATGTTATCAGAAAGGTGGTAAGCCGAGAATGGGACAAATTTAGACAAATTACTGACATTGAACCATCATTGGTGGGGCATTTGCAATTTACTTATAGACGGGACATGAATTTAAAAAATTTCTTTGAGTATGGGGGATCACAGGGGTATACCGGTTCCCTTTCTAGATGTGGTACACACAAATGTGGGGCATTCTCCCAATGTAATTATATTATTAATGCCCCTTCTATTGAGATTCCCAGCAGAAAAAGAAAAATTATGAGTAAGGTTTATGCCAATTGTAACAGTAGTGGTCTGGTTTATTTAGCCATATGTAAAGAATGTGGTTCTTTCTACATTGGGAAAACAGAACGTAAACTTAAGACCAGGATTAACGAACATTATTATGAGATTAGCAGGGCCAATTCAAAGAATGCATTATTTCGTCATAAACTAATATGTTTACAAGCATAGTAAACCAAAAACGAATGGCAATTCCAAAGTCACCAAGAACAAGTATATGCAGAATGCCCAGGACCACGATTTTTCTTGGCGTCCTGTGGATTACCTGGTTTGAAATAAATTAAAGGAAGTAGGACCGTGGTCCTGGGCATTCTGCATATACTTGTTCATGTTTACAAGCATGTTATCTCTTTTTCATTCTGGAAATTGTTTTGAAAGAAATCTGGGGGGTATGTGGGAGGCAAAATTAGAGTACCGGGAATTGTACTGGCAAATAATTCTGGAAGCCACTCGGCAACCAGGATTAAATGACATGTTGTCTATTACATCAGTTTTAAAACTTAGAACTGCTAAGCTGCGAAAATCAGATTTTGGGTGTCATTTTTATTGTTTCAGCAGAGGGCAGTGTTTACTTGTGAATGATAGAGTATTTTTAATACTATTTATCAAATATATTTTAATATTATTTATTAAATATATTTTCTTTCATGATTGATTTTATAAGTCTTAAATGGTATTATTATACTACGCCAGTGGTTTTGGACTTGACATGTATTATAAACATTATTCATTCGTTTGTCAATTTTTTAGATCTATTATGCAAACTATACACGGTCAGACTATGTATTCTGATTCCCTATAGGTGACAGTACGTGTGATTTAAGTTGTTCGTCCAATAGTATTTGGTTTTTAATTGTGCCACATTATTTAAATGGGAAAAGACGATTTGTTGTAGTATCTGAAGAAGTTTTTGGACGAAAACGCAAACTTGTACAAGCAGCATTCATTATTTTATTTGTTTCAATAAAATTTATTCATGACAACTCAGGCTCTTATTTGGCTGCTCAGGTGGATTGTGGTTGTTTCTGAAAAAAATAATGTTGGTTTCAGAAATTTGTCTTATATAAACAAAAGTTGAAGTTGACAGAATATCCTAATCTCTTGAAAATTGAAAACTCAGTGGTGCTGGATGATAGTATAAATCATAATAAACAAAAAAGTCTCCGTGGGTTCCCAAAGAGTCTTGCAGTCAAATGTAGTATCAAAGCACAGAAAATATACTATAAGACTCACCACATGAACGTAAAGGCAGAATAAAATTGTAAAACTTCCTTTAATGACAGTAGATAAGTGCTTTCACGTACTAGAAGTACGCTTCTTCAGATCTTAAACATACTAAATCATTGCTATCTTTTATAAAAAAACTTACATCATGATTAAATCATTAAACAATTAAGTAATCAATCTATCAATTAAGAAACATCTTAAAATAAAAGGGCAACATAGGAGTCCTATTCAAAATGAGTCTATTGATATTATACTCTGTTATAACAGGAAGTATATTGAATATGAATATATATTAAACAAATGTCTTGAGACACATATTATAAAATCTATCATTTCATATATGCCATAATTTCTTTTAAAAATATGTCTAAATTATATGAATTTATAAAACTTTTTATAGCTATTTATTACCTATTTAAAAAACGTAATTCTAAATATATATATATATGAAGCCACAGTTCTAAGTAACATACATATATATAAAAAATCACTAAATGATGTAAAAATGTGTATATATATATATGTACATCTGACATATATATTTATATTTTTGACATATATATTTACATTCATCCTACACACAAATAACTATATGTAACTGACATTATGAGCAACAAGTAAAATTCCAACAAGATTAAAACTAAAAAAAATGGCCTACTAAATATTGTATTAAAACCTCAAAAAGGGCAGTAGACCATCTTTTATGGGGTCTAGAATCCAGGACTGGTTTCAATGACAGACAATAGTTAAGACCTGGTGGGAGGTGTGCTCCTAACCTAAGTATCCATTTCAATTCAGTAGTGGCTAGAGAATTAACCTTATCTCCACCCCTCAAATTAGGGTCAATTATTTGTAAGACCCTAAAACAAAAACTATGTTCAACATTGTCATTGATGTGTCTAGCTAAAGCATTTAGTTCATTTTGTTTTCTGATCTCATAAGTATGGTCATATATTCTGTCCTTAAGCCTCCTTTTAGTTAGTCCAACATAAAATGCAGTGCATTTCAAGCATGTTGCTAAATAAATCAAGTTCATAGTATCAGATGTAGCATGAAACCTTGGATTAAACACATACTCTCTTGTGGGATGTATAAAGAGCTGTGTCTCTGTAATGTGTTGACACATATTGCACTTACCACAGGAATAAGTTCCTTTGTCTAAATCTTGCCTATGAACAATATCTTGCTCTTTATTTTCATTGAAACAAAGTAACTGTTTCAAATTATTACAATTCTTAAATAAAAATCTTGGTTTATCACCCACAATAGACCTAACTGTTTCATCCATGGTCAAAATATTCCAATTTCTGGAAATAATATTCCTTAAACCTGTTATGTCATTGGTGTACTTCATTAAATACATCACTTTACTTTTACCATCAAAGTTTTGGTTACTAATTTGTGGTTGTTAATAACAAAATCTGGCACTACTCCCAACACTATCATCCTTATCCACTAATGTTTGAGGTATCTCCAAAATACTGTTCTTAATTGTATGTACCATCATCTCATCATAGCCCTTATCTAAGAATAACTGTTCCATAATATCACCTTGCCTTAATAATTCATCCCTTATTTTACATATTCTAGTCAATCTGATAAATTGACTCTTTACAATTCCCGGAAAAGTATGTCTGGGGTGCATGCTATTGAAACTCAATAAGGTATTTTTCCAACAAGACTTTCTATAAAGTGTGGAAGTAATACTTTTCTCATTGGTGAATATAAGATTTACATCAAGAAAACTAATGTTGTTTTCGGAATGTTCCATAGTGAATCTTAAAAACTCACTGGTTGATTCTAAATATGTTAAGAAGCATTGAAATTTCATAGGTGTCCCTTCCCAAAGAATAAGGACATCATCTATGAACCTTCTATATAACTTAATTTTCTCAAAACATGCTTCATTGAATAAATTATTCTTCTCCCAATGGTATACTACTAAATTGGCATAGGTATTAGCAACAGGGGTGCCCATTGCTACACCCCATTGTTGCAAGTAGTATTTCTTACCAAATAGAAAAACATTGTTTTCTAGAACTATTTCCAGCAACTGACATATTAATAGTTGCTTATCCACACTAAAGTCAGTCTCACTAACAAGAATTTCTCTAATAGCTTGTATCCCATATTCATTGGGTATACATGTAAAGAGATCTTTTACATCTAACGTTACTAGTAAGGGATTACTGTCCATGGAACCAAAGTTTATTTGTTCTAAATCATTTAATAACTTATAGGTATCCTTTAAGATGGTAAAAATATTGTCAACTATAGGTTTTAATGTCTTCTCTAAAAAGATAGAGATAGTTGAAGTCACCCATCCTCTTCCCGAAACTATCGGTCACATAGGTATGGGAAACACATTTTTATGTATTTTGGGAAGGCCCTTCATACACGGAATTAAAGGATGTTCAACATTAAGGAAATCATAAACCTCCTTAGTTACCTGCCTGCACATTAAGAGATCATATAAAATATCTTGTACATTCCTATATACTTTTTTAACCTCATCAATGGACAATTCCTTATAGGTAGTTCTATCTTGTAACAAAACGTTCATATTAGTCACATAATCTGTATTATTCAAGAGAACTATCCCTCCCCCCTTATCAGCTGGTTTTATAACCACCTTTCTTTCATTACGTAACATCTCTAAAGAATGAACTTCAGAACTAGTCATATTAAAAAACGTTTTCCTCTTTTTAGTGGTGGAATAGTGGGAATAGAACTCTCGTTCACAGATTTTAATAAAACAATCAACACTATGAGGCATAGATGGTATAAAGTTACTCTTTCTTTAACAAACAGAGGAAACATTTGTATTAATAGAATGTTTGTTAACGTTATTAAAGAACACTTTCAAAGCTACTGAGCGACCAAACAATCTTAAATCTATTAAAGTGTCGCTCAGCTTGCTTGGTTGAGATGGAATAAACCCCAACCCTTTGTTCAATAACATTACATCAGATTCAGACAGGTCAATGTTGGCATAATTAAAAACTAAACAATTCAGTTTTTCACAGTCTTTTTTTGTCCATACCTCTCGCCCGAGAATTTTCTCTTTCTCGGACCCCTGCTGTGCGATCTCCCTCTCACAAACATTGACTGCTTTATTGCATATGGTAAAAAAACGTGTTTCTCCCTGATTAGTAGATTTAGGATATGCACCCAACCTCATATCCTGAGCTGAATGCTTACTTGTTGATTTGGTGGTGGAGTTTCTAAATTAGGTAGAGATGAAGCATTAGATGTATCAGCAATTGGTATATTAGCTGGAGTAGAAGTAGAAATATCCTCAGTAGTAGAGACCAAACCCAGGCGCTGAGTTGATGGAACGTCTCCTCCTGATGACGTAGGGATTATGCCAGTACTTGGTCTGGTTGTCATATCAACATTAGAAGCTGAATTACCATGTATTCTTGGCCAAACAAAAATGTGGCCGAGAGCAAAATCATTATGATCTCTACAAAGTTTACGCTGTTTTGTATATTTCAACTTATCGCTATATAAATTGACCTGTGTCTGGATATTATCCAACTTATTCTTGCAATATTCTGATCGAAAACGTTCAAACAGATCTTTACGCAAAGTTTCAATTTTGAGCTGCAGTTCACTCTCTATAGGGGCAAAATACTCCAACAAAAGCTTTATAAATTCATATAATTTAGACATATTTTTAAAATAAATTATGGCATATATGAAATGATAGATTTTATATGTGTCTCAAGAAATTTGTTTAATATATATTCATATTCAATATACTTCCTGTTATAACAGAGTATAATATCAATAGACTCATTTTGAATAGGAGTCCTACGTTGCCCTTTTATTTTAATATGTTACTTAATTGATAGATTGATTACCTAATTGTTTAATGATTTAATCATGATTTAAGTTTTTGTATAAAAGATAGCGATGATTTAGTATGTTTAAGATCTGAAGAAGCGTACTTCTAGTACGTGAAAGCGCTTATCTACTGTCATTAAAGAAAGTTTTACAATTTTATTCTGCCTTTACGTTCATGTGGTGAGTCTTACAGTATATTTTCTGTGCTTTGATACTACTTTTGACTGCAAGACTCTTTGGGAACCCACGGAGACTTTTTTGTTTATGATGATTCGTTTGATTTTAGTCTTCAAGGGTCCACACTATGGAATCAACCTC
>NC_056746.1:1197580237-1197685237 GCF_019279795.1 Protopterus annectens | reverse complement strand
CATTACAATCTTTATTTTTCCTTTCATCTGCTGCTTTACATTTCATACTTTTTACAGGCAGCATACTACTAATCATGTCTACAAAAAAAACCATCAAGCCTCCAAGTCTTTTCCTTCTATTTTATTTACTTTTTTTATACTTACAATCTTTCCTTAAATATATTAAATAATATAGTGTATTATCATGTTATACCATTCAGTTCTCTCTCTTTGAACTTAATATATCTAAATCTCCATAACTTCATCTTATAATCAAATTATTTTCCTATCGTTTCCTTTTTTCCACTTTTTCCTTTCCCTTTTCATTTTTATCTTTTTCTCCATATTTCACATATAGAATTTCCCTTATCAAGCTGCATTCTTTCTCCTTTGTACTTTTTTCTCCCCAAAAAGGTGCATAGGTGCCAGATATAGAACAGGAAATTTTAAATTCAAACATCAAATTTTTCTTATTATATACAATTCCCCATCTAACTGTGTTAGGTCTTCATCCTTAATTAAAACCGTAAAAAAAAAAAAAAAAAAAAAAAAAAAAAAAAGAAAGAAACAAAAAAAACTCCAACAATTCTTTTTCCATTTTTCAAACACATATAAATGTACCAGAAATATCCCAGTTTATTCTGTATTTATTATTTACTTATCCTTTTTGACAAGGTTAGTTTCACTAGGCTAGAAGCCTATTTTCAAGGGAGACATAAGGTGGCATTTATACTATTAGGAGAACTTACCCTACCACTACAACACTTTTGTAGTGCATGCAGCATGCAGCCAACTAGTGCAAGTATCCATTCTGTTTCTAGCATAGTGACATCTGGGAGAACGGCATGTAAAACATGGCTTTGAGAATGGAGTACAGGTGACTGACTCAGCAGAGATGTTTTTTGAAGTGGGAGAGGAGAGAGTCATTTTGGAGAAAGAGATCAGATAGACAACTTGGAGGATTTATTTCACAGGGATCTTTTATAAGAATTGAAGGATGAAGAGCAATGAAAAAAAAAAAGTTATAATTACAACCCTCCAGTTGGAAGGGTTGTAGGATGATATATATTATAGGACATGGCTAGAACAGAGTGAGACAGAAACAGGTAAGGATATATCATTTGGTGACCTGATGGAAAAAAATCACAGAGGAAAAAGGACAGGAATTAAAGAAGAGATCATTCACAGAAGTAGTCAGTGAGCATAAGGAAGTTAGAAGGGAGAAAAAGAAGACAGAGGAATTGAAAAATAAAAAGCATGTAGTGAGAATCCAGAGTAAAGAAGAATTGGAAGCAGACAGGTATGAAGTATGGGAAAAGATTGTTGTGCCTTTAGGAATAAAGGCACTAGAGGTAAGAGCTTTCATTCTGAATAGAGAAGAGACTTATTGTAACATTTTTTGAGACTGATGAAATACTAGAAGTTTTAGGAGGCAAAATATGAAAAGAAAAAAGAGATGTACCTGTGTAACAAATATATTGTAAATTCTTTTCTCAGGAAAGACAGAAAAAAGTTAAGATACAATTTTAGACAGGAACAGAAACTGAAACAGGAACTGAAAGAGAGACTGATAAAATATTTATCAAATATTTTTTTTTGTAAAAAAGTAAAGGACATTTGTAAAGGACATTTCTAAAGTAATTGTTAATAGAAGACTTTGGACAGGATCTTGTTGATGTAATGTGATTTTGAAAATGGAAAATAGTAAAATTACAAATATTCCAAGCATGATTAATGTTGATGATCATAGAGCTGTTAAGTATTGGGGACAACCAAAAACATGTTTTTCTTTTTCTGTGGAAAGGAGTGGCATTTTGCAAGTAATTGTGATAAAAAGAGATGTTACTTGTGTGGGGAAATTGATCATGATGCTAAAAAAAGTGCAAGATATGTTATAAATGTAAATAAACAGGACATGTATGTATGGATTGTGAGAAGGGGAAAGTTTAGAATATGATATATAAGGACAGAATAGATAATGTGTATATTAAGGGACAATTGCAATAGGAAGAACAATGAAAAGATAACAGAGAAAGTAAAGATACCAATCAAGAAAAAAATGTGGCTAATACACAAAAAGGGGAAGAGATGAAGGAAAGAGGAACAGAAAATAGCTATGGTGAAGATATAGACTAGAAAATTGTTAAAAAGAAAAATTCCACAGAAAAAATGTTAAAGATTGGAAAAGAAAACTTCAGGATTTGAGATTATAAGTAAAAAAAGAAAGTACATGGATAAATAAGTACTTATTGCAAATTAAAGAGAAGGATAACAAATAATCTTAGGATTCCATCTGTTAATGGTTATAGTATAAATGTACTAATGAGTGTTGGAGTGACAGAATGGTGCAATATGTATGAGGTAAATGTGAAAGTATTGGAGGATATTAGGGGTTAAATAAAGAAGAAAGAGAATAGACAGAGACATCATGGTTAGGAGGTATGATATGGAAATTGGGTAAAGAAACATGTTCAGGGATTGCCATATTATATAGGAAGGGAATACAAATCTTGGATTATACTTCAGTTAAATTAGTGAGATTAATGGAAGTCGATTTTAGGTGGGAAGAGAAAGTTAATGGATTAATAGTATACACATATGTGATATATAAAGATAGGGAGAAATTATTTTAAGAAGAATTGGATTATATTATAGTAAATATGGATATAATAATAACAGGAAATTTTAATTGTGATTTGAGATGTAAACAGCAAAAAATAAAAATAAATCAGATGAGAAAGTAATGGATGAAATAAAAGGTGACAATTTAGAAATATGGGGTTTGAATAAAAGCACATACAGAAGAGTAAAATATAAAACAAATATAGATTGTTTTTAGATATCTAAAACTATAACAACAGTGATAGAAGAAGAATAGTAGAAATGGGGTTTTCAGATCATTTGGTAATATGGATTGAAACAGGTAAAATAAAGAATATATAAAAACTGGGAAAGGAATTAAGAGAATTAATGAAAATGATTGGAATGAGAAGGTCGAGAAGTAATAATGTTATAGGCAGACCATTTGACAATGAAAATATTTTTACAAAAATTGGTGAGAATGAAGGATAGTATTTAAGGAGAAATATAAAAAATGTATTAACTTGGGAGAGGAATACAGAAAGATGTTTGATATAGTCTTGATAGGAATAAAAGGGAATATTTTAGAAAAGAAGAGGTTTACCAAAATAGTGGAGGAGAAATTAAAGATCTATTATATAAAAAACAGTTTACAAGGAAAAAGGAAGAAATATCACCATATATAAGTAAAGACATAAGGAAGATAGTGGTATAATGACAGAAATGAAAAACAAAAAAGGAAAAATTGAGAGAGAGTAGACAAATATTATGAATATTGTAGTTAAGTATGTGAAAGAGATGATAAAAAAGAAAGAAAAAGAAAAAACAGTGGAGTCTAAAGCAGTTACAGAATAAATGAGCATTAGAAAAACAAATTGCAATTATAGATTTAGAAAAGGTAATGAAGGAACTAAATATAGGTTCAGTAGTTGGGCCAAATGGTATAGGATTTCTAATGTATATTAATTTAATGCAATGGCAAAAATAAATTTTGGTAAAGATATTTAATGAATGGACACATGATGGTATTGGATATGTAAAAATGTGTAGGGTTGTTATGAGGTTTATATGGGAAAAAGGGGAAAAGAATGAAATTAAAAACTGGAGGCCAGTAATGTTAAATAATAGTGATTATAAGGAATTTATGAAGATAATAGGAAAAAATTAGAAAACAAATTGAACTACATAACAGAAGAAGCTATTTATGTGATTAAAGGATAAGGAAGCCAAGAATTATTAATGATATTTAAAGAAATGGTGGACAATAGTAAGAAAAGACAAAAAGGGGCAAAATTAATGGTGGCTGATACAAATAAAGCATTTAACTCACTAGAACATAATATCTTATGGCTAATAATGGAATAATATAATTGTAGAATAAAAATAAAGTAAGTATATGAATCAGTATATAAAAATACTAAAATTAGAATTTTTGTAAATGGTCAGTTAAGTGAAGAAATAGATATGAATAGAGGTTTAAAACAAGGATGTTCAATGAGTAGTATTTTGTTCATAATGATTATGAATTGTGTATTAAAAGGTCTAAATGAAGAAATGAAAAAAAGTAAATGAGTACAGGAAATGGGAGTTTCATATCCTATAATTATGTCTTATGTTGATAATATATTAACAGCTAAAAATTAAGAAGAAATAAAAGAGGTAACTAAATATGTGCATAAAAGATTGCAGGACATTTGATTAAAAATTAAAGAAAAATAATGGTTTGACATTGATAAACAGTTGGAAAGAATAAAGTTTGAAAGAAAAAAGATGTCAGTACTAGAAATTGATTTTGGAGAATATAATTTAGTGAATGAACAATAGGAAATAATTTTGAGAGATTTGAAAGGACATTTGGATAAGAAGGAATAAATAATATTCATGTGGAATTAGATACAGGTTGTCATTTAAGGAAAAATTACATTTAGTACATACAATATGAATGGAAAAATGATCTTATATTGCTAGTGCATACATGACAACAGAGAATTAGAGAAACAGTTTCTTGAAGTTATGTTCTAATTCATTTGGCTTCTAGGTTACATCCAGTTAAAAGAGGGGTACTATATAAATGGGGTTTATGTTTACTGAATCCCATAGTACATGGAACATCATTAAATTTATATAAGGTGTCGGGATGGATAAATGGAAAAGAAAATAAGTTGATAAATATATTTAAGAAGAAATATAAAAGAGAATAGAGTTTAATAAATATGAATAAAAGGGAGAGAGAAGGAGAAATGAAGTGATAAGAATGTATCAAGAAATATTAAAATTCTGGAAATTAAGGACAGAAGAAATATAAGAAAATAGGAAAAACATGGTATAAAATCTAATGTTGCAAAACTATTCTGTGAATCCAGATTTACTTCAGATCATTGAAACCTCGCATAATCAAAGACCGCATCATCGAGATGACAATATTGAAAACCCATTTCAGTGAACCACTACAGCAATGAAAATCTTCCCAGGGCAAGTAGCCACATATCCAAACAGTAACAAAACTGAAACCGTACCATCCTAAACCTACCAAGATGGGGGGGCTAAGCCTCCCACACCCCACAGACACCCTAACTAAATATACCAACTCTGGAATCACACTAAAGTTGGGAAAAGGGCAAAGTTCACCATGTTGGACAACATGTTACTTACCCTGGGAAGATCTTCATTCTTGCGGTGGTTTGCTGAAATGGGTTTTCAATATTGTCATCTTGACAATGATTTCAATTTTTCAATTATGTGGGGTTTCAGTGATCTGAAGTAGACCCATGTGAATCCATGGGAAATTTTAACAGGAGAAAAAGGTAAAAGCTATAAAGCAAAGAAATAAATGGTGTATAAAGAATGTTGTATGTTGAGATTTCTTGTGGAGGTTACAAATTAATAAGTTGTTAATTAAAGGAATATGCCTTATAAAAAAAAGTAAATTAAAGGATTTGCCATTTTTTGGGGAGAGTTAGAAACAACAGATCATGTTTTCTTAACATGTAAAGGAGGTAAAATTTATGAGTGAAAAATAATAGAAAATAAAACTGTCAAATAATTATGAAATTATAAACAGATAATATGAATATGACTGAATATGGATTTTATGGGAAATGTAGTAAAGAATATGTTAATAATTTGGATAAAATGTTTAGTATTATATGGACAATTTGGAATGAAAGACTGAATAAGATTATGTTTAATGCAAAGTGGATATTACCAAATATGTGAAAAATCAGGTGGTGGTTATGGAAAAAAGATGGGGGTCTGCTCAAATGTAAAGTTTTGTTAGCAATGGAGGAACGTAGAATTAATGTAAATTCTATATAGATATTTAAATATGTAGCTATTCTGTTGGTGATAGTGTGATTCTGTCAGTCAGACAGAAAATTGTTGAGAAGCAAGTGGATAGTGCAAATAAACAGCATCTAGCTGACTTTAAACTTCAAGATTTTGAAGAAGTTGATTTCATGGTTGGTTATGATGTAAAATGTTTTTGGATCTGACAGTGAATTGGACAGAAAGCAAATTATTAGTGAGTTTAATGGATATAAGGTAAAAGGTGTGATGCAATTTGGAAAATTGTACTCTTATGCAATTGGATGAACAAAAGGTACTCTAAATTTTATTAAAAAGAAAAATAGTTTATTATTTGGATAAGAAGGAAGAAATAATATTCAGATATTTTGTGTGGGATAATTTAGTGTTACCTTTGGGTTTTGAAGCAAAAGACATTAGATCATGGATTCATTTGGGGAAGAGACATTTTGTTACTTAATGTTTAAGACTCAAGACTTGATAAAATGATTTTTGTTTGACTGTGAAAAAAGAAGGACTGTTACCTGTGAAAATAATTTATACTTTCCAAGCAGGAACTCAATTAAAAAAATATTTGTTCAATTTTCCACTGATAAAATTGAGTTAAAATAAGTTTAAAAAGTATTTTTCATTCCTGTGTTATTCAGTTTCTGATATTACGAATGTTAAAGATGTAAGAAATATTTTGAAATGGGGGTGGGAAGTGGATGTTATTTTAAAATATGTAAAAGATGTGATAAAACATTTATCAAGTTTTAAATATACAGATGGTAATAAAGGAACAAGTAGGTATATGGGGCAGTTGGAGAAAGAATAAAAAATAAGAGAGCAAACAACCTTGAAAAGAAGGAAAAGTAATAATTTTAAAGTGTTTTCAGTAAATTTTAATAGTATTATTAATATTGTAAGAAAGATGGGGATACTGGAATGGTGTACTTAATGTAATGTAGATATTAGTTTTATTGATGATGTAGGACACCTAGCAAGTGAAGAAAGACTGAAAACAGAAAAATGGTAGGATAGAAGTATAAATGGACTGGTTGGTTTGTATAAAAACAGTAAAAATATTAGATGTAATGTTGGTAAGGATGGGAAGATTAACTGTTGTGGATGTGAGGTGGAGAGAATATGTTTACAGAATTAAAGCATTATATGCATATACAAATGGTGAAAAAAGACAGAATCTGTTTCCATCAACTATTAGATTATGTGGTGGTTGACATGAAAATTATAATTGCGGAGGACTTCTGATTTAAGGGGAAATGTAAATAAAAGGGGAACGATGTTAAAAGATGCAAGACCTGATAACACGTGGTACATTAGCTGTGTGGAATACAAGTTAAATGACTTATAAAAGAGGGACAAATGGATCTGAAATTGATAATTTTGTATTATCAGAAAGTTTGGGTTTAGTAGTCGGTGATACGGTAGAGACGTGATTTTTTAATTATTTGGCAATATGGATGGAGGTGATGGAAGAAAGGGAGTATATTAAAATCAGAAAGGGAATAAAAGGAATAAATGAGAAATTATGGGATGAATTTGGAGGGTGGGAAGTGTTGCATTTATGGACGGATCATGTAACCATAAATGACTTTTACAAAAATTGATCTGAATAGGTGATTTAATTTAAAAAGAAGTATAAATTTTTTTTCTAATGGCAGGATGATGTAAGAAAGGAAGTGAAAGAAATATATATATATAAATGTACTGGAGACTTCAGAGATAAATGCAAGAGAATATTATGATATGGAAAGGGAAATATATAAAATAAAATGAAAGAAATAAGGCCATACTACTTAAGCAGATATATTATTTACAAGGGAGAAGAGTAGAAGTATCTGCATATTTGGATAAAATAGCAAAGTAAGATATTGGTATAATGACAGAAATTAAAAATGTAGGAGGAGAGGTAAAATGAACACAAAAATAAATAATGGGTATTGTAGTACAGCATGTAGAAAATACATATACGAATAAAATGAAAGAAAATAAGAGAGAATGGAAAAGTAAAACAAAATCATGAATGACTTAAGGAAGAATTTGAAAAAGAAATGAAAAAGAAATGACTATTAGTGAATTGGATGAAATCCTAAGGAAAGTAAATATTGATTCAGTATCAGGTCCAGACTATACAGGGTATGAAATATACATGAAATAAATGGACTGGCAAAGAGAATGCATGGTAAACATTTTGAATGAATGGTTGAAAGAAGGGTTTGTTTATGAAGCGTTATGTAGTGGGATATTAAAATTTATTTGGAAGAAAGATGAAAAAAAAATGAAATAAAAATTGGAGATCCATCACATTAAATAGTACAGATTATAAACATTTTATGAGAATAATACAGAGGAGAGTGAAAGGAGGGATAAAGGAAATTATGGAAGAAAGTATACAGTATATGGTATAAACTGGAAAGCATGCTAGGAATTTTTATTTTTGGCACAAGAAATTGCAGATGATATTATAAGTAAAGGAGAAGATGTGAGACTTATGGCACCTGATATTAGTAAGGCATTTGATACAGTAAAGCATGATACTTTGTGGGTTGTTATGGAAAAGGGCAGAATAGGTTATAAAATTAGGAGTATGTGTATGTCAACATATCAAACTAATAGAGAGAGAGTGTTAGCGAATGGGTGGCTAATTAAAGAAATATACACAAGTTGTGGTATGAGACAAGGATGTCCAGGAGGAGGAGGATGTTTGCATTAGTAATGAATGCAGTAGTAAAATGAAAGATGGTAGATATGTGATGCATAAGGAAGTGATGATTCTAGCAGTTTTGCCGTATGCAGATGATAAAATTGTGGTTGTAAAGAATAAAATATGGATGAAGGAAGTGTTAGCTTTTGTCTGAATGGATGTTTAAATGAAATGGGAATGATCTTGAATAAACATAAAAGTAAGGGTTTTGGTAGTGTGAACATCTGAGTAGTGTGTTTTTCAGTGAATTAAGTATTTCTGCTGTGTATAAAATTTTGGAAAACTGTGTAGTTAAAAGACAATGGAAGGATTGGATTAAAAATGAAAGAAATATATCTTATATGGAGGGCTTTATATATTAGCATTCAAGAAAAAGGTTTATCTGGTGAATTGCATTTTAATGGAAAACACAGAATATATATCAAATGTTTTTATGATCCCAGAAAAATATGAAAATGACATTGTGCAATTGGTGTTTTCTTTCATATGGGGTTCAAGATTAAACATAGTGAAAAGAGGTGTGTTGTATATGTGTGAAGATGAAGGGGAATTGGTTTATTAAATCCATTTGTTGCTTCTTTGAAGTTGTACAGAATATTAAAGTGGGTAACAGTGAAAATAACTAAATAAGTAAAAAAAATTGGGGAGATGATGACAGAGATAAAGATTATATAAATGAAGAAATTAAAAATTATCAAGAAAAATACTAATGTGGGAAATGAAAATTGATAATACAGAGAAGCATAGAAGGATGCAGTATAGTTATGCAAGGAAACAATATTATTATGTAAATATATGAGAAACTTTACCAGAAGAAGTGATAAAAGCCAATAAAGCAGTGTACCAAGATTGCAGAGTGTCATGATTTCCTATAGAGACTGCTAATAAATAAGTTACCATTAAAGGGGAATATGTCATATAAAAAGAAAGTTGAAAGAGTGGGTGGATGATGAGACAACATAGCATGTTTTTGAAATGTAAAGGAGTGGTTAAACTCTGGAAAAAGTTATATGAAGAAAAACTCGTTGAGAATATTAATGACATAAACAATATGGATATGAATGTGATTATATGAAGTATAAAGAAGCTAAAGAAGTAGCTTACCCGATATCCATCCTGATTAATAGAACTACTAACGAAGGAATCATCCCTGACATATGGAAAATCTTACACATTATTCCCCCTACACAAGGGTGGTAACTCAAATGAATACTTTAACTATCGACCTATAGCCCTACTATCCCCCTTAGCAAAAATAATGGAACAATGTATTCACCATCAGCTTCTAAACCATTTAATTCAACATAACATACTTGCTGAAAGCCAACATGGCTTTAGGCCATTCCACAGTACTACTACTGCCCTCTTATCTTTTACTGACACCATAAACAAAAACCACAATAACAATGTTCTCTCTTCCTCTCTATTTATTGATCTCTCAAAAGCATTTGATATGGTAAACCACTCTCTACTTATAAATATTCTGAAATCACTCTCTCTTGATACTTTGGCTGTACAATGGTTTTCTTCTTACCTCAGCAATAGGCAACAAGCTGTGCTCTGGGAGAATAAACTATCATCCCACCTTCCAGTCTCACTCGGTGTCCCTCAAGGCTCCATCCTAGGCCCTCTCTTATTCTCAATATTTATCAATGATCTCTACCTAGCTATTCCTCAGGCAACATGCATACAATATGCAGATGATTCAGCATTAATCTGTGCAGCTGAATCTTCATCAGAATTACAGTCCCTAACTCAGAAAATATTTAACATAGTTGAGACTTGGTTCATAAAATGTTGCCTTCTCCTGAATCCCAAAAAACAAAGCTCCTTCTCTTCACACCTACCTGTAAATCCATGCCCTTAGATTTCTCTGTCATTTCTAACAATGGCACCCTCATATCCCCTGATTCTACCACCAAACTCCTAGGAATAACTATAGACAATCACCTCAGCTTTGATAACCATATTAACAATACTATAAAAACAGTCAACAGAAAAATGGGCTCCCTATACAGTGTTAAATATTTTCTCACTCCAACCGCCAGAACTACTATTGCCCACTCTCATCTAATCTCAACACTCCTCTGTGCCTCACCTATTTACACCAACCTATCCAAGAAGAATCTTCTTAAACTCACTACATCTTACAACAACATTGCCAGATGTGCTACTGGTAATCGCTTTAGAACTCATCACTGCCAGAATCTAAAACAACTAGGATGGCTTGAACTGCAAAATCAGCTTCATTTTAACCAACTAACCATTGTTCATAAGATCCTCAACCAGCCCAACAACATTCCTATACTCTCAAACCTCATTACCCCATATAAAAATCTTAATTCCTTACGCTCAGCTAACAAACCTCTACTTAGTATTAATAAGTCTAATAACATGGCAGGAAACTCTCTTTTTTCTTACACAACTGGGAAATACTGGAATCTTCTACCTAGTGATCTTATATCACTTCCTTCCCTACCTCATTTCAAACAAAAACTCAAAATACACCTTAGAACACACTGGTTGTGCCCTTGCACTAACCCTGACTAACACATAACTTCTGTGACTAAGTTTCTCCTAACTCCTCCTCAATTATAATTTAATGCTCTTTCTACAAACTTTAGAAAAATAGCAAACCCACTTTAGTGATGTTCTACCTCACATGGATATCTCATTCAACATGTTATCAATACTCTTATACAACCATTCTCGTGTAATTGTAAACCTTAAGTTTAATCTACCTCACGTGAATATGTTATCCCATATTATTGTACATATTTGTCTTGTAATAAACTGTAAAATGCTTGTATCTACTGCTATGTTAACTTGATTGTAACCTGACAAACACTTTTTGTATTTGTAACCTTATACATTTTGTTATAATGTATCTGTCTTTGGAGCTTTTCTCCCCGGGCCTCTACTGAAAATGGACATATATCCAGTTAGACTAGCCCGGTCAACAAATGTAAAATAAAAAATAAATAAAAATGTGGATATTATAAAAACAAGAAGAAAGAATATGTGAGAAATGTAGATAAGAATTTAATTTATGTAATACTTGTTTGGAATGAAAGACTGAAAGAAATTTTGTTTAATGGGAAATGGATTTTGGCTGATATATTGTGAAAACATGCATTATGGTTGTGGGAGAAGGAGTGGTGGTCAATTATTTAAGAAAAGTAAGGATGATGGTATATAGAAATGTGTAGATATGCACCTGTAAAAATAAAAAAATTGTCAATATGTACATATGTAAATAATGTTTTATGCTGTGTTAATTAACAGACCCCTGACTCTTTTCTTTTATATCCACCTGAGCTACCACTAACTCATGCAGATGGAATCTTGATTTAACATCATACCCAAAGAATGAACTTTCTCAATGTGTATGTATTTAACAAATATACCATTTTTCTAAATGATAAAACAATTTCCACCAACTTCTTTATTTCATCAAGAATTCTCCTCCATTGTTCTATTTTCCTCACTTTTGCCAAACCTGATTCCTGATATATTTATCTCGGTTCTAGTAAAATAGATTCAATTTATCTTTATATTTCACCAAATAATTTACATGTTGACCTATTTAAATGTAATTCAGCTTTACTTAACCCCCATTCCATCTTTGTCACAGTTTTCCTTGTTCATAATATATTTTTGTTACTGGTTCATAGATTCTTAGGTTGGTGCTAGGCTATCAGCCCTAGGGCCTATACAAGCCTAGCCATAACAATTCCCTGGCTATTTCTTCCAACACTATTCACTTCCCTGGACTCCTGTCTAGCAGGGCGACTGACGTGATCCCCGGGATGAATTTCTTTTCTCCCATCCAACTGTCAAGGTTCCTTTTGAAGAGGGCCAAAGAAGCACTCTGATTGACATGTATGGGCAGTCTATTCCAGAGTCTGGGGAGTCTCTGGGTCAGGAACCTATCCTTCCAGCATGTCTTGTTTATTGTGATGACAAGGTTTAGATCCCTGGAGTGTGTGGCTCTGAGGGATTGGGATATCTTTAAGTGTAGCATGTCCAACAGCTCTGGGTTTGACATGGCCTTGTATGCTAAGCAGAGATCGCAACTGAGTAGACGATATGCAACAGAGTATAGCTGGAGTTTTTTAAGGCGGTTAGCGTAGGGCATCTGCTTTAGGCCTGTGATTCTTTTAGTGAGGTATTTCTGCGGCCTTTCCAGTTGTTGCAGATGTCTTGAGAGGTACATACTAAACGGGGCGTTGTATTCTATAATGGGTCTAATGAGAGTTGAGTACAGTGGGAAAATGACCTCCTTTTTTCCTCAATGAAAAGCCCTTGGTGATGAGGTGTGCCACATAGAAGGATTTCCTGACTGTTGTGGTGATGTGGTTATCGAAGGTGAGACAACTGTCCACCTGTGTCCCTAAGTATCTTATCATACTTTCGGTGTTTAGTGTACTGCCACCTATGTGGTAATTCATGGGTACATGTTTTTTCCCAAAGGGGATAACATTTCTTGGCATTGAGTGTGAGCCCATGGCTCTGGCACCAAGCATCTGTTTCTGTAAGGCCCTTTTGTAGAGTATCCGCATCATTTGGGGATTCAATAATGGCTCCCAGTTTGCAGTCATCTGAAAACTTTGTTAGCCAAAGTCCCTTAGTGTTGGCCTGTACTTCGGAGAAATAGATGCCAAACAAGAGCAGTCCCAGGACTGAACCCTGAGGTACTCCACTTGTCACTTGTCTGGAGCTGGATTTGGAGTCAGCTACTTTTACAGTGTGGGTTCTGTCAGTAAGCCAGTTGGCAACCCATTGGGTGATGTAGGGATTAATGCCCAGCTTAGTAAGTTTATCTATGATTCCAGAGTGAGGGATGGTGTCAAAGGCCTTGATGGGGTCTAGATAGGCTGTGTGGACCACCTTACCCTTATCCGTGGCTCTGGAGACTGATTCGAAGAAGTCAATCAGGTTTAGGAGACAAGATCGGCCCTTCATGAACCCAAACTGGGTGGGGTCCAGTGTTTGAAGGTTGCCAATGTCTTTGTTTATAAGTTCCATGATAATACGCTCCATGGCTTTGCAGATCAGGCTCATCAGACTGATGGGACGGTAGTTTCCGGGATACAAGGTGGATCCCCACTTGTGGAGTGGGATAATTGTAGCTCTGCGCCACTCAGTGGGCACAAAACCTGAGGTGAGGCTATGATTAAACATGACACTTAGGTGAGGTGCCAGTTCATATTGTAGTTCATGTAGTACACAGCCCGGGATGTCATCTGGTCCCATGGATGCTGTAGTCTTAGCTTTGCGGAGTGCGTTTTTTACCTGTGTGGCCATTATTACTGGAATTTGGCAATCTTCCGATATTGAGATGGGCCGTTTAGGGCGTGAGAGGGGAGGGGTGAAGTTGGCATGGAATTGATCTGCCAGGATATTGGCAATATCCTTGGGATCAGTATATTTAATGCCATTCTGTTGTAGCTCAGAGCAGATCTGAGCATTGCCATTTAGATTCTTGACATAGTTTTAGAATGCCATGTGGTTGTCTATGGAATCTTTGGCAGTTTTATTTTCATAACTAGCTTTTGAGGATTTTATGAGGGATCTGAGCTTCTTACTGAGGCTGGTAAGGGAGTTTTTGGCATCCTGGGATTTTCCGCTTTTCTGCAACAGTTTCTTCCTTTTGTTGTAAAGTTTGTTTATGGCAGGGGACCACCAGATTGGCTTCCTTTTTTTGGAGGAGAGTGTCTTGGTTCTATTTGGGATGGCATGATTCATGCATGAGTGGATGTTCTCGTACAGTGCCTTAGTGTAGGACTCAGCAGTTGAACTTTCAGTTCCCGTCTGCATGGATGTCATGAAGTTTGTCACTTCTGACTTGAGTAGCATGAAGTTGGCTTTGGAGAAGTTTTTTATGGAGGTTTCCTTACTGGGAGGTGGGGGCTGGATTTGGATTTTAAGGGTGATTAGCTTATGGTCAGACCTGACTAATGAGGGGGTGACCATAGGTGTGGAGCATCGATTTCCCATGTTGGTAACGTCCAGGTCTAGGATATTGGAGCCCCTGGTGGGACTATGGATTAGTTGATCCAGGGGGTTGGAATTAATGAATTTTAGTATGAAAGATATACTGGAATTGTTACACCTTTTTCCATTTCTCATCCTGCTTCTCTCATTTCACTAATGCATGTTTGTATTATTCAATTTATTACTACTACAAATAAACATATATTCATTGGACACCCAATTTCATCCCTTTTTCAATGTGTATTTTCTTTCCTAACCAACCATTTACCATAACCTTCACGCAAGACATCTCACAACACTTCTTATAAGTTTTATTTTTTTCTGAACGCATAATCCCTTAAATATCCCACATTGCTTCATGACTTACTGAAACAAATGCTTTTTCTGCAATACATACAACCAACCTTACATCTTTAAAATAACATCTGTTACTTATTTTATTCTGACTAACATTTCCTTCTCATTCCTTCACTTGCTTTCCCTTTAATCCAGATGCCCCTTCTCATATCACTTTTCCAAAACTATCCCCATTCTTTTTTGTACTATTTCATAAAGATTTTAAAATCATACCCTCCCCCCCAAAGTTACTGGTCTCCAGTTCTTAATATTTTTGTCATATTGCTTTCATATATATGTAATCACCCCAGTACTTATCTTTTCATCTTCTATTCTTTCCTGTTGTCATTCATTCAGAATTTCCACAAATACTTTGTGTCCCTTACACTCATCTCCTTATAATGCCCATAACTTAATCCATCTATGCCTGGTGCTGATTCTTCCTTTCCTTCTTATAGGTTTATAGGTGTTTACTGGGCTATGAGACTAAGAGCCATTTTAAGTCTAGTCAAGCCTACCCCAAGTTTAGTAAAATATTGTTGACATGTCAATAACCCTAAGGAAGTTTATGGTAGGCTTGTACACATCAAGTATTCACAGGCTGCACATGTCCATTAGGGACATAGGTGCCAAATAGGTGCCAAACAAGGAGTAAATTTCAATTTCCCATCCATTGGTCCAAGTTACATTTGAACAGTGTTAGGGATCAACTTTGCTCTACATGGATGAGACATGAGTTCCAAACAAGGGTTAATATTTAAAACATATTCATCTCCCTCCAAAATGTCCTATTTATGTTGCAGATGGGACTTAGGGTTGTTGTTATAGCTATTTCTGATTCTATTTGTTTTTCTGACATGCAACATGTCCATCAGTATGGCATCAGACAGTGCCTTGTAGACTAGGCATAGATCACTGTGCAGCAGTCTGCAGGAGACAAAGTGCAGGGATAGGCCTTTGAGACAGTTCACACAGGCCTTGTTATTTACTCACTGTATTCTTTTTTGTGAGTGATATCTGTGGTCCTTCTAGCATTTTCAAGTGCATGGTCAGGTATATGCCAATAGATTCATAATACTCAATGATTGGTCTGATGAGAGCTGAAAACAGTTGAACAATGACCTACTTAGACCTGAATGTCATGCCTTTACTTATAAGTTGTGCAACACAGAAAGCTTTTTTCACAATAGTAGAAACATGATGGTCAAAGGTCATGTTACTGTCAACATAGATTCCTGATACCTGAACAGTGGGTCTACATTTACGGATGTATTATCAATGTAGCAATTTCCAGGCATGGACATCTTTCCATTGAGCTTTGTCCATGGCTCTGGCACCAGCTATTTGCATCAAGCCCTCTTGAAGGACATCTATGTCTTTAGGGGATTCAGTGACCAAGCATAATTTGCAGTTGTCTGCACACTTGATCAGCCAGCAAGCCTTGACATTTGCCTTAATTCAGAGAAGTAGAGTCCAAAAAGGAGAGGACCCAGCACCAAACCCAGTGGGATTCCACTAGTGACTGCCCTTTTTGTGAAGGAGGATTCCCCTATCCTAACTTCTTGTGCCCTATCATTGAGCCAGCTGGCTCTCCATTGGGCATCTTATGTGTTTATGCCAAATTTTGTAAGTTTATATAAAATGTTTGAATTAAGGTATTGTATTGAATGCCTTGGCCAAGTTGAAGTAGACAGTATGCACTGTTTTACCTTCATCTATAGCATTAGTGATTTTCTCAAAGAAGTACAACAGGTTAAGTGGTCATGACAGGTATTTTATAACATCTTCCAATTCTTTCATTTCATTTCTGTCTTCTAACTTACATTTTGCTCTATCTACCTGTTTCTGAGTCAACATCTTCCTCGTCTTCACGTGCTAACCTATCATACTTATTTTGTTTTTGTGTCTGTATCTCATTTACTATTAGTTCTTCTGCTTGCTCAGTTAAATTTCTTTCATTTTCTTCCTCAATTAGTTCAGCCATTTCACTTTCTTCCTTAATATTAATCTCTCAATTTCTTTTTCATACACATGTTCTATTTCCAACACAGGATAGTCAAAAAATAGCCAGATTAATTTCCTAGAAGTGGTAAGCAAGGCCTTACTTCTAAAACAGTTTTACAAGTAAGGCCTTGCTTACCACTTCATCCATATCTTCTTTTTAGATATTTCTAAGCCAAACATGATTCATTCTGCCAAAAGAAACAAGCCTTTGGTTGGCCCCAATACCTAACTGTTGCTTTTTTTCCCATTTACTAATGCTGTAGTTTCCATCATGCATATCCAGTGTTCATATATTTCTATTATCGTACATTTTCTTTATGTCATGCACTTTATCACATTTTATTAATTTTTTTTAGCGCTTTATCACATTTTATCAAAACATTTTTTAAGTTCAGATTTCTCCATGCCTGAAGTTCTGAATTGCATAGTTTTTCTTTGTAACTGCAAGACATATTTTGGAAAAATAAAGCTTTTTCATGGTGCTATGTTATTTCTTTTTTTTTTTCTGTTTCACTCGATGTATCACAGCACTCCAGCTTGTGACCTCACCTTCATTTGGTACATCTTCTTTCATTAAGTTCTCCAATATCTCTGCACCCAAACCTCCACTCTCCAAGTCCATAACTAGAATATCATCTTACTGTTATTCTTTCTCCAAAGTGACTCGAGCAGCAATATTTATGCCTTCCTCCATCTTGGAATTCTACAAGCAATAGTGACAGCCCTCTGGTACTACCTCATGCTCAGAAAACGACAGGGCAAGTTCCTTGCTGCTGTGGCCAAATTTCCCTTGGTCAGTATGAATTCCACATTGTGTCTCCCCTGAAAAGAGGCTAGCCTAGTAGAACTAACCAGGTTAACAAAATGTAAATAAAAATAAAATGTTCTTCTCTACAAAGTTATATCGACTTTTCCTTTTTCTCTCTCAAGGTCATAAACCTATTGACCTTTTTAGAGTTTATGAAGAAGCCTGACAACAGTGACAAAAATGCATTATGGAAATGATAAAAGCCATTATAAAATCATATTGGAATGTGCTCCAAACTTGGAAATTCTAGGTTACAATGAAGTAAAAGTAATTATTTAGAGTGCTTCAGAGATAGCATAACATTGAATGTAAGTGACTAACAAACACTATACCTTTTTCAAGCCACAGCTGCTTCAACAAGCTATGTTCCAGGAGTATAATCTCTCTCTAAAACCAAACTGTATCTCATATTCTTTATTTACTTTTACAAGAATTTTAATAACATTATAAATGTGTGTTTTATTTATATTTTTACTGGGATAGTGCACTGATCAATATTGACCAATTTGGGCTTAGCCGGGGTAAAATCTAAAACATTTCACAAAAAAAAGAAAATACAGACATGTAAGCAATAACACAATAGTTCAGACTAATTGCATAGAAAAGAAACTGTGTATATACATTCCACTGAACAAGCAGAGTACAAACGACAATCAAGCAGAATGTAATGTACACTATAGACATTTGTTTCTAAATTGGGTTAATCTTCAGTGAATTCTGAGAGAGGGGAAGATACTCAGAAAAGAGATAGGTTTGGGTGATGTCAGTTATAGCAATATAACTTGAACATGGACTGCTTAATTGTAGTATGAACTACCTTTTTATTTTGTTAAAATAAATGCTTTTTTAGATAATAGCCATGATCTGTCAACAATGCACCCAGGAACCATGGACACAGGTTGGATAAAAAATGAACAAGATTTATTCCACAGCTTCCACAAATAACTTAGCGCTTTCATCTGCATATAACACTAGACTTCATCAGAGTATAGGAACACCCATCAATTAGCAAAATAAAATACTATTAACAATTAAAGTCACATATTACCCCCAACCAATGCAGATGCATATGTTATTAAATTACTAAAATATAAAAAAGGCTAGCAGTTAATACAACTTAAAACCAACAATCATTTTATAGGATATAGGGCTGTTATATGTGTGTGTGTGTGTGTGTGTGTGTGTGTGTGTGTGTGTGTGTGTGTGTGTGTGTGTGTGTGTGTGTGTATATATATATATATATATATATATATATATATATATATATATATATATATATAGTGCCCCTATCTTTGCTAATATCGTACTTATACAATGGAAGAAAAAAATCCTATTTGAAGTACTTCAACCCCCTCCGTAGGCTTTATATATGAGATTTTTAGATGATCTCTTTATTCTGCGGACTGGTCCCATAGAGGAAATAGAATATTTCACTTCATATATGAATATTACTACAGATTTTTTGAGGTTCACTTTCACTAGGAATGATGCCAGTATTCATTATTTAGATGTTAATATTTGTAACAACAGAGATATGGGTTTATATACCAGTAATATATATAAGAATCTACTTATTCTAATGGGTTGTTACATTTTTCAAGTAACCACCCCTTTCATCAGAAGAAGGGGGTGATAAAAGAACAATTCATTAGATTACCACAGATGGTATTGTTGGATGAAACTATGGAAGCAAAGTGTGATATATTAGCTCAAATGTTTTATAGGAGGGCATATCCTACAGAGTTAATTTCTAAAGTATCCTGTGAAGTCAAGACAAAAAGACAATTAGGTATTTATACACCATTGCTGCTTGTTGGTGTTTAAATGCAGTGAATTAAAAAACAATGAAAGGGAATTAGATAGGTTGGTTAGGGCATTCATTACCACCTATACACATGAAAAAGAGGATATTAGTAGGATATTGCATAGAAATTGGTATGTATTAGAGCAAGATAGGGATATGATGAACGTTTTAGGGGTTAAGCCTAGTATTGTTTTTCATAGAGGCTTATCCCTTAAAGATATGTTTGACAGTATGAATAACAACAATTATGAGACAACCCACAGAAGGGTAGGTATTTATAAATGCGGGCACTGTAGACAGTGTAAAGTCATACTGGAAGGAGATAAACGTAGGATTAACAGCATGACTATTTATTCTAAGGATTATTTTAACTGTCAGGTGGAAGAGGTTATATATGCCGCACAGTGCCAGGAATGTTGTGCTTTTTATATTGGTAAAGCTATTAGGCACTTCAGGGAAAGAATTTATCAGCACAATTACAGCATTAGAAATATGAATGTGAACAACGCACTATATAAGCATATTGCTGGCAATGTTGGACACAATTTCAATTTTTTTTTGTCATTGAAAAAATAGCAAAGGACAAAAGAGGAAAACCTTGGGGAAGAACTAGTGGAGGTCCAGGAATTATGGTGGCAACTACAGTGTAATGCCACTATGTTTCCAGGCATTAATGAACGCATTTCCATTAGTAGTATTTTAAAAATAAGAACCCTGTATCCTATAAGATGATTGCTGGTTTTAAGTTGTGTTAACTGCTATCCTTTTTTATATTTAAGTAATCAATGACTCAGTCTTAATAACATATGCATCTGCATTGGTTGGGGGGTAACATGTGACTTTAATTGTTAATAGTATTTTATTTTGCTAATAATTGATGAGTGTTACTATACTCTGATAAAGTCTAGTGTTATATGCAGATGAAAGCGGTAAGTTATTTGTGGAAGCTGTGGAATAAATTTTTTTCATTTTTTATCCAACCTGTGTCTGTGGTTCCTGGGTGCATTGTTGATAGTTCATGGCTGTTTTTTTTTTTGTTTGTTTTTTATTCTTGGTTCAGTGTTGGAGTTTTTTTAGATAATAGGATTGGCATAATAGTTAAGATATTTATCTGACAAGGTACAGGGTTTAATTTTCCTTTTTGTAAGATAAATTGATTAGGCAGTAAGCATAGTACTTGCCTATAAACATTTTTGTTAACCAACTAGATTACTAAGGTTTGCTTCAAAGGAAAGACAATTGAAGCATCCTTTCAGATAAGATTAGCAAATATGTATGTTATGTGTGAGCCTATTCAGAATATCATGTTGTCACCCCATAAAGGAGTGGATAGGAATACGAAAACATTGAAGAAACATTTATATAGTGTTCTAGTCTGCTGTGTTGCCTAACAGAACAAATGTAATAAAGCTTTTGTCTATAGGGCCCTAGATAATGCACTCTGGCCTGTTGGACAAACATGTGCATTATCAGTGTTCAGTATACATAGCTCTTTGAATCCAGACTGACATAGAAATCTACCTGCTTGCTTGCTAGAGTGTTGCAATAACTAGATGTTCAGTAGAGTTGTTATGTATGCTATTTCAGAAGAGCAGTTTAAAACATTTTACCTGGGGATATTATCATATTTGTATGTGCACCCTAAGAGATGGGAAGTTGCTGAAACCTTGCAATTACAAACTAGATTTCTTTCCACATTTCTTACCATAATTTGCTCTGCAATGCTTTGGGAAACTTGACAAACTGAATTAATATGCTACTGATGTAATAAGAATATGGTTAAAAAAGGCTGAGCATGGAAGCAGGAATTAGAGGGAAAGTGTACTGTAATATTTCTGTACACAAGTGAGAAAAAAATCAACGTAAACGTGTGAATGAAAATGCAACATCATAAACAAAACTATATAATATGATTGCAATATTTCAGAGAACAAGTGACCATAACATGGACAGAAACAAAAAAATATATCATCTAAAGGGGATAGAGACAGTGATTAATTAAGAACTCCATCAGTCCAAGAAGATACTTCAGACACACTGAAATTGTTGTTCCTTTAATATGCAGTTATTGTTGCAGAATATAAGTTATGTCCAGGAATGCTGTATGATATTTACAAAATATATTTTAGTTAAGTATATCAATGGCAGGAATTTTTACAGATCACCAAGATTTCCCAAGTGACAAATAATCTCTGCAGAAATCCTGAGATGCATTCGACAAACACACACTGATTTTTTTTTAGCTAGGATCTATAAAGTACAGAGCTCTGCCACCATGCTCAAACCTAGCTTCTGTTCCATTATTCCATTCAATGAAACATGCTACAGTTTTGCTTTCAAAACTTCAGTTGAGAACCCTTGGCTTAGAGGTTTTTGTTTGTGACTGAGTGGACTAGCAAGGTAGTTTAAAGCATGAACGTTGAACTAAGATCAATAACTGCACAATAAGTGAGCTCAATATTTGTAGCAATTAAGCAACATCTTAACTGGGATCTGTCTAGTCTCTCACTGGAGGCAGATGATATGGAAAAAGAGAGTTACCTTATTAAGAAACATAGCTTTCTGTACTAGTTTCAAAAGCATGCCTTTTTTATTTAAGATATGCAGTATACATAAATCCTGCGTTTTGGCCCATATAAAGCTTTATTTTCTGCACTTTCAAAGTCTGCACTAAAATATACCTAAACATCAATATTTTTTACCATTTATCTACAGTATCAGCATACCTTTACCATATAGTACTCCCATGATGATCCTAAAATTAGTCCATGTCAGTAATCATTCTACCCTCTTAGGCTGGTTCTACCTTTCTACATTAAGCCGTGGATTTCTGAAATTGGTAAACATAAATCAACATACCCTACCATCAGAAAGTTCAATTCTAAGGATGTTCATTCCCTATCTAACAAAATAGACACAAATACTAGGTACACTGAACATCTCAAGTGTGGAATATTAGGTTAACGAAATAAATGCTAAGAAGCAGTTTCTTTGGCATACTTGTGGTTGCAGGTGAGGAGGTATACAATGGTTATATTATTAATGGAAAATGGTGTTACCATATAACAGTGGCTTAGAAATGGAGGGACTTTTAGTAGTTTGTGAGAAACCTTTTAATATTATCATGCCATGATATTCCTGCATCAAGAACTTGGACTGACACAAAGGTGCACCATAAGTTAGGTGCTGTACTCCAGTGGTTACATCCATTGGATGAGACATTAAACCAAGATTCCATCTGCCTGAGCTGGGAGTACCTCGGGAAGTTTTAAAAGATACCAAAAAACTTGTCAAAAATTGTAGCAGTACTTTAGTCATATGTATATGTTAACATACTGTTATAGTTACTTATATGGTTACTTATATTTGTAGAAAACTGACTTTATTTCTAATCTTACACCATAAAGGAAAACAGTAATAATTAAGTTTATAAACAAATTATCCTGTCAGTCTCCCCATCCTTTTTTTGCCAAAGCTCCAATTTTAACATTTCAAGACATCTTTAACTTAAGTTTATTATACAGAATGTCATTGCATGTACCTTTCCAAATATGTCATAAACACATACACAAGAAAATAAAATCTAAGTCAAGACTATAACATATCGTTCCATCCATTGTATTATACTGTCTACATAAGATCATAATCATATGTATAGTTTAGGTATAATTAACACTATGATCTTCTTCTTTACTAATACAAAAGTCTATGACCATTTTACACTGTAAACAGATGGTCAGTTGTTTCTTCCATGTCACATAAATTCATTAACAAAAATAGTAGTGGTTCTTTAGTTTTATTCTATAAAAAAATCAATAACACATGAAAGAATACATTAATGAAAAGTAGCTATATATATTAATTGCAAGTTCAAGAAAGTTTATATTACATTCATTTACATATTGACATATATCTCTTCATCTTCTCCTTTCTTTACTATTTACATATGTACTATAACCTTTGACAACCAAGAAAAAATGTGTTCATCTTTTTTATGTTCCTATTTTTAATAAGCAAGACTTCCCACAATGTTCCATTTCATATAATTCACATAAACAAGTTACAAGGATCATGCTGATCTTTTCTTCTTCTACCGTTAATGTTTTTTTATATTCTGCAAACAGTGTCATATCCACATTAATCAAACTGATGGCCAAAATCCCTTTATCATTTTACGTTCACCCCAAAAAGTGTCTTAGCATTTCTTTTAATTCACAGCACATTACTAAACATAATCCCTCCTGTTTTTGCTTGCATCTCATGTTAGTTTTAATGGGTAATTCAGCTAATGTAAGTTTCCAAATAAGATATTTTTAAATCTCTTTTGTCTTTTGAAAATACCCTTTTTTTCAGTCCATCTACTTTTCAAAGCAGCTACAAAAATACTTTTATATTCATCATATTGTTATTCCACATATTTCTTCCTTTAATTCTACTCACAATGCTTTATATTTTCTCTTTAATGTGTTATATAATAGTTTATCTCTTTACTTTTCATTTCTTTTAATGAAAAAATGCAAAGAAGCAATTAAAAAAGATTTATTAATCGTAAAACTTATTTGTAGTTATTATAGATGATATTCCTTTTCACAGTATTTAACCTAGTACTCCAAAAGCAAAAAGATTAACTCCAAAATGCTTTTTGCCAAAAATATTCGTGCAAGCTCACATCACTTATTGAATAATTAAATTGATTCATTATCACTGTACTTAATATAATTTAATACAATTTTTTAAATTAAACACCTTTTACATATTCATAATCTCTTTTGCTTTCTACATTCTATCTTTCCATCTTTTATAGTATACCCCTTTTGAACCAACTTGTATTCCTAACACTTCTCTCTCTCTCTCTTGTCATGAAGTACATCTCTCCTGTTTGAGCAATACCTTCAAATGCTTTACTTTCTTCTTTTATTAATTTCGTATCCACTCTAAGTAATTCTTCCCATATGTGAAAAGTGGCATCCATTACCTACAATTTATTCTTAATAATGATAATTATATAACCTGTGTGCATATACTGTGGGAACATTTACCCCTTCAAGATTCACCCATTACTTTTTCTCTTACATCTTTCTATTTAACAGCACCACCATACCATTCATTACTATCACAAACAGAACTTATCTTAAAGGACATTTCTGTTTTAGCCCATTATTCCTTTTCATCGGTCTTCCAAACAACCATTTAATGCAGTTATTTCATACGTATTTTCATGCACCCATTCAATTGAATTATATAAATCTTTTCCCAAAACTATTTTTAGCAATAAGCTTTTATGTCTTACTTTTTCATATGTTTTATCTATATAATAACATAGTAAGTTAACCTCATTTTCTCTGTTCCTTATGGATTCTACTATTTCATAGGTTCATAGATGTGTACTAGGCTAATGGTGTTGGAGCCTTTACAAGCCTAGCCCATAGAAGTGCCCTGGCATTGTGCCACCTGAAGTTAGCTCCCATTGCCTCTACCAAGTAGAGCCACTGGAGTGAACCCCGGGGTGAACTTTCTATTTCCCATTCACTCATCAAGATTTCTCTTGAAGAGGGCCAGTGAGGTATTCTGCTTGACATGTATGTAAAGTCTATTCCAAAGCATGGGCAGTCTCTGTGTTATGAACCTGTCCCTCCAGCATGTTCTGTTGATTGCAGTAATGAGGTTGAGGTCTCTGGAGTATGTGGTGCGTCGGGAATGTGATTTCTTTAGACATAGCATTTCTAACAGAGTCAAGCAGAGATTGCCTCTTAGTAGACAATATGAGACAGAGAATGGCTGGAGTTTTTTGAGTCTGTCCATGTAGGACATGTGTTTAAGGCCTAGGATCCTCTTTGTGAGGTACTTTTGTGACCTTTCCAGCTGTTGCATGTGTCTAGTGAGGTACAGCAAAATGGGGCATTATACTCGATTTACCTAATGAGGGAAGAGTAGAGAGAGATGATGACCTCTTTCTTACTGAATGCAAAACCCTTGGTAATGAGATGTGCCACATAGAAGGACTTTCTTACCACATTGGCAACGTGGTAGTCGAAGGAGAGGTTGCTGTCAACCTGTGTCCCCAGATATCTTATAATGCTTCAGTGTTTAGTGGGCTCCCATCAATGTGGTAATTAGTGGGAACTGAATTTTTCCCAAAGGGGATGACGACGCATTTTTTGACATTAAGCTTAAGGCCATGGTTTCAACACCAGTCAGTGGTCTCAGTGAGTTCTTTCTTCAGGATATCTACATCACGTGGGGAGTTAATAATGGCTCCCAGCTTGCAGTCATCTACGAACTTGGTCAGCCAGAGTCCCTCTGTGTTGGCCCGGACTTCTGAGAAGTAGATGCCAAACAGGAGAGGACCCAGGACCAAACTCTGTGGGACTCCACTTGTGACTGGTCGACATTCTGACTTGGATTCCGCTACTTTCACACTGTGAGTTCTATCTGTGAGCCAGTTTGCAACCCACCTAGTGATATAGGGGTTGATGCCTAGTTTGGTGAGTTTATCAATAATTCCTGAGTGGTGAATGGTATCAAAGGCCTTGGCCAGATTGAGGTAGGCTGTATGAACTGCCTTGCCCTCATCCATAGCTCTGGTAAGTGACTCAAAGAAGTCAACCAGGTTGAGCAGGCATGATCTACCTTTCACAAAACCAAATTGCATGGGATCTACAGTTTGGAGATTCCCTATATTCTTGTTAATTAGGTCCATGATGATGCGCTGCATAGCCTTACATATCAGACTTATCAGGCTAATGGGGTGATAATTCCCAGGGTCTGTAGTCACTCCCCCTTTATGGAGAGGGATGACTGTAGCAGTGCACCATTCAGTAGGGGCAAAGTCTGAGGTGAGGCTGTGATTGAACAGGACACACATATGTGGTGCCAGTTCACTTTGTACTTCATGTAGAATACATCCAGAGATGTTGTTGGGTCCCATGGAAGCTGTATTCGTAGCCTTGGACAATGCAGCTTTAACCTGTGCTGCAGTAATGCTGGGTGCCTGGCATTCCTCCGGTATTGTGATTGGGCCTTTTGGGGGGGGGGGGGAGATGGGTAACGTTGGCACTGAATCTGTCAGCCAGTATGTTGGCTCAGTATAGGAAGTAACATTGTGCAGTAACTCAGAGCAAACCTGGGTATTGCCATGAAGATTCTTGATATAACTATAGAAGGCTTTGTGGTTGTTTTTAGTGTCTGCTACAATTCTGCCTTCATAGCTGGCATTGATGAGGGATCTCAACTTTTTGTTGAGGCTAATAAGGGAATTTTTCCAGTCTTGGGACTTCACCTTTTTTCTGCAACGGTTTCTTCATTCTGTTGTAGAGTTTATTAATGGCAGGGGACCACCAAATTGGCTTCCTTTTTTTGGAGGAGAGCATCTTGGTTCTGTTGGGTATGGCTAGTTCCATGCATCTATGTACGCATTTCTTATAATCACAACTAATCGTTAACATTTTTTGTCCTAACTCCATAAATTTCCTTTTCCAACAACTTCTCCAAAACTAGTGCTACTCATTTCCAATATTTTTCTCCGTATTTTATAGCCATTCTTCCCTAAAGCAATAGACATCCATTGGTTAAAATATTTTTGTCTCCTTTTTCCTTGTACATGTTTCTCTTAGTTTTTCCATCTCTTGAAAGCCCCTTTCATACTAATCATTTAGAATATTTTGAAAACGTTATTTTCTTCTTATGTTTGTCTTATAATATTCTTTCCTTGTTCTATCCTTCCCTACATGTGACTCTGTGCTTAATATTTTCAGTGCTTAATCAAATTATTCAATGGCTTTCTATTTATCTATGCTTTTTGTCTTCTTCTACTATATCTTGACTTTCCATTTCTCTACCTCTGTACATGTTTTTTATATAGCTGCAGAACACTTGCAGTATTTTTTATTGTGCAAACTATTCTTTCATTTGATTATCTATAAATATCTCCTCCCTCTTAATTTTTTCATTCATTTCTCTAACTGCAAATTTCTACCACCATAAACAGATTCTCACTTGAAGTTTTCCTTTTATATCTCATTTGTAAGAAATATTCTCTATCATCTTTGATCTTCATCTCATTCAGCTTATATACCAAGTTCTTATAAGAAACCTTTTTCATGTGATCTCATCTGCTTACTACTGTATATATAATCTTACTTATATTTTCTTTATCACCCCACCACTCTCTCAATCTGTACAGTATTCAGTGATTTCTTCATGTTCTTTCCATATGTTTTTCTATTTCTTTTATACAACTTTAATTATTTTTTTTTATTCTCCATTTAGTCTGTTGACCCCATTCCTTGCTGCAATCACATTTTGTTGCTTACTAAATACTCCAATAAGAGTTACAGAGTCTGCAGATAGAGCTATTTCATGTCTCCTTTTTACCTTTTATATACTTTCTGAATATACAACGTTTATTTTTGCTTCTAGTCATCCTTGTTTGCAGGCATATTGCCTTTTTATTGCTTTAGTTAGATCACATAATCTTTCGGCTTTTCCCATTAGGGGTCACCACAGCGGATCATCTCTTTCCATTTCTGCCTATCCTCTGCATCTTGCTCTGTCATACCAACCACCTGCATGTCCTCCCTCACCATGTCCATAAACCTTATTTTAGACCTTCCTCTTTTCCTCTTACCTGGCAGCTCCATCCTTAGCATCTTTTTCCCAATATACCCATCATCCCTCCTCAGCACATGTCCAAACCAACGCAATCTCATCTCTCTTGCTTTGTGTCCAAACTGTCCAACCTGAGCTGACCCTCTAATATACTGATTCCTAATCCTATCCATCCTAGTCACACCGAGTACAAATCTTAACATCTTTAACTCTGCCACATCCAGCTCTGACTCCTGCCTTTTTGTCAGTTCACTGTCTCCAACCCATATAACATAGCTGGTCTCACTACTGTCTTGTAGACCTTCCCTTTCACTCTTACTGGTACCCGTCTGCCACAAATCACTCCTGACACTCTTCTCCACCCATTCCACCCTGCCTGTATTCTCTTCTTCACCTCTCTTCCACATTCACCATTACTCTGAACTGTTGATCCCAAGTACTTAATCTCGTCCACCTTTACCATCTCTACTCCCTGCATCCTCACCATTCCTCTACCCTACCTCTCATTTACACACATATATTCTGTCTTAGCCCTGCTGACCTTCATTCCTCTGCTCTCTAGAGCATATCTCCACCTCTCCAGAGTCTCCTCAACCTGATTCCTACTCTCACTACAGATCACAATGTCATCTGCAAACATCATAGTCCACAGGGTCTCCTGTCTGATCTCATCTGTCAACCTGTCCATCACCACTGCAAATAAGAAAGGACTCAGAGCTGATCCTTGATGTAATCCCACCTCCACCTTAAACGGATCTGTCACTCCCACTGCAGTCCTCACCACTGTCACACTACCCTCGTACATATCCTGTATCACTCTTACATACTCCTCTGTCACTCCCGACTTCGTCATACAATACCACAACTCTTCTCTAGGCACTCTGTCATATGCTTTCTCCAAGTCTACAAAGACACAATGCAAGTCCTTCTGACCTTCTCTGTATTTCTCCAATAACACTCTCAGAGCAAACATCGCATCTGTAGTGCTCTTTCCTGGCATGAAACCATACTGCTGATCACTAATCATCACCTCCCTTCTTAACCTAGCTTCTACTACTCTCTCCCATAACTTCAAGCTGTGACTGATCAATTTTATCCCTCTGTAGTTACTGCAGCTCTGCACATCACCCTTATTCTTAAAGATAGGTACCAAAACACTTTTTCTCCACTCCTCAGGCATCCTCTGACTTTCCAAAATTTCATTAAACAATCTAGTTAAAAATTCCACTGCCATTTCTCCTAAGCCCCTCCATGCTTCCATTGGGATGTCATCTGGGCCAACAGCCTTTCCATTCTTCATCCTCTTCATAGCTATCCTAACTTCCTCCTTGCTAATCTGTTTCACTTCCTGATTCACTATCCCCACATCATCCAACCTTCTCTCTCTCTCTCATTCTCTTCATTCATCAGCCTCTCAAAATACTCTTTCCATCTACTCAACACACTATCCTCTCTTGTGAGTACCTTTCCCTCACTATCCTTTATCACCCTTACTTGCTGCACATCTTTCCCAGCTCTGTCCCTCTGTCTAGCCAAACGGTACAGGTCCTTGTCTCCCTCTTTAGTGTCCAATCTCTCATACAACTCTCTATATGCCTTATCCTTAGCCACCTCTCTCTTTGTCATGCACCTCATCTCCTTATACTCATGTCTACTTTCTTCATCTCTTTGACAATCCCACTTCTTCTTCGCCAGCCTCTTCCTCTGTATACTCTCCTGTACTTCCTCATTCCACCACCAGGTCTCCTTGTCCTCCTTCCTCTGTCCAGATGTCACACCAAGCACCTTTCTAGCAGTCTCCCTTACTAGTTCTGCTGTAGTTACCCAGCTATTTGGTAACTCTCCACTGCCTCTCAGTGCCTATCTTAACTCTTCCCTAAACTCCACTTCACAATCACCCTTTTTTAACTTCCACCATTTAATCCTTGGCACTGCTTTCACACTCCTCCTCCTCCTCTTCTTGACCACCAACTTCATCCTACAGACCACCATTCTATGCTGCTTAACTACACTTTCCCCTGCCACCACTTTACAGTCTCCAATCTCCTTCAGACTGGCCCTCCTACATAGGATATAATCCACCTGTGTGCATCTTCCTCCAGTCTTGTATGTCACCCTATGCTCCTCCCTCTTCTTAAAATACGTATTCACCACAGCCATGTCCATCCTTTTCGCAAAATCCACAATCATCTGACCTTTTGCATTCCTCTCCTTAACACTATACCTACCCATCACTTTCTCATCCCCTCTGTTCACTTCACCAACATGCCCATTAAAGTTCGCTCCAATCACTAGTCTCTCACCCTTGGGTACACTCACCACAACTTCATCCAACTCACTCCAAAATTTCTCTTTCTCATCCATCGCACACCCAACTTGTGGAGCATATGCACTAACAACATTCATCATTACACCATCAATTTCGAGCTTCATAAACATCACTCTGTCAGACACTCTCTTCACGTCTAAAACACTCTTGGCATATTGTTCCTTTAGTATAACCCCTTCCCCATTTCTTCTGCCATCCACACCATGATAGAACAATTTGAACCCGTTTCCTAAACACCTGGCCTTACTTCCCTTCCATCTGGTCTCTTGCACACACAATATATCAACCTTCCTTCTCTCCATCATATCAGCTAGCTCTCTTCCTATACCAGTCATACTGCCAACATTCAAAGTTCCTACCCTCACTGCTACACTCCTAACCTTCCTCCTCTCTTCCTGCCTTCGGGCATGCCTTCGCCCTCCTCTTCTCCTTGGGCCAACAGTAGCCCAATTTCCGCCAGCACCCTGTTGGCTAACAGTACTGGTGGCGGTCGTTGTTAACCCGGGCCTCGACCAATCCGGTATGGAAATATGAAATTTTCATGCCATAAGTTATGTGGCAGAATTTTTATGCCGGATGCCCTTCCTGATGCAACCCTACCCATTTAACCGGGCTTGGGACCGGCACAAAGAAATGCACTGGCTTGTGCATCCCCAGTGGATCTCTCTTCTTCAAATCTGCTGACATTTTACTCTCCATACTTTTTGTTTATTTATTGATTTATTTATTTTGCAACTACTGCTTGCTATTTATCAGCTGCTCACCAAGCAGTGTATCCACTTGCAACATGTCACTGGAATGAGGCACAGCTGAGACAGTCCATTATTCAGACTGCCATTAGAAGTTTGGCTTTTTATATGCTGGTCTCAGCCTCACTTGATGCAAACTTTTGTCAAAGCATGTGGTGGGGTCATGTAATTGACCAAAGAGGCCATTCCCTTACTTCCACAGGGCATTCTCACCAAGTAGTCCTAACCCCTGAGAATCAGACAAAGGGTGCCCCACAGGGTTTGCAACCTTCACTAATCCTCAAGGAATTCCTTCCTCCCTGCCTGGCTTCTCCAGTGCTAGGACTGCTAGCTGAACTCTGGTCTTCTGGTTTACAGTAAGGGCTCCATCTCCCTTTGTCACATAGCCAGCCTCACTCTTCCTCACTTTTTTTCTTAAACTCCCTATCCATATAATCTTTATGTCCATTATCATAAATAGTTGTAATCTTTCTAAATGTTCCTTACGACTTGAAGTAGTTGTAGATACATATACATACACAACTTTTGTTAATTCTGTTTTATTATTTGTTTCTATCATTGCATACATTTCTTGCAAAACAGCTAGTATGCTCACAGTTGTCAGCACATTTCTTTCCCATTTCACTTTTATTCTGGAACATTCTTCCTATTTATACCACACCACTGTTCGCACACACAGACACACACCTTATACTTCCTGACTTTATTATTTTTCTTGTAGTCTTATATCCATTAAACAGAGTACATCATATCCACTAAGCAGATTATACCACACATACTTTTTAAACCCCCTTTCAACCACAGTTCATCTTAGTTTGATTTTTTTAATGTTCTTAATGCATTGTTATCCATCACTTATTGTAATTATTTTATTTCTGTGTTCAGCAGGGGTTGGGCACTGCTCCATGAGGACCAATTTCAATCCAATCCCAGGAATACGTACAGAAAATATTTGAAACTGTGAATGTAAGTATGAGTGAGTTAACTACTATTGACAAACAACAGTGTAAAATAATAGGCTATATACACTATGTATGCATCTTATGAATCTTCTGAGAAGAAAGAAACACACAAAGATGTTTGATTGCAGTATAGCTAAGAAAAGAGGATGAAGATGTTAGACAATGTGGCCAGTACTGAATCATTTAAATGTTCTTGGTATTAGAAGGTAAACTTTAAGTTATGGTTTGAAGTTGGTAAAGTTAATAAGATCTTTTAAGTAGTTTGCAAAGTTTGGGAGCTAGGAGGGAGAATCTGTTGCTTTTGCAATGTAGCTTGGTATTTCATGGTTGCTTGAGGGATTTGAGGTTGTTGAGGTAGTTGTGGGTATAGACTTGGTAGCATGTGGTATGTATGTGTCTATAAGAAGAAGTTTAAATAAGATAAAACCTCAAAGTAATTCTGCTCTTAATTTAAAAGAAGCCAATTTGCTTTGGAAATGATGATACATGGCTCTCTGTCTGATCGAAGTTTGTAATGAAATGATAATTTTTACTGGATTGTGATTGGAGGGGTGTTAGTTTTTTGTTGGAGGTAGCTACAATTAAATGTGTTCTGTACTCCAGCTGGACAAAGATAATTCCCTTTCCTACTGCAAGTGTTGCTTGGGAGCATACCTTTGAACTGTCCAGATTTTCGCCTCATATTTTTGGTCTGTTCCTCATAAAATTTGTGTTTGTTTGGATTTCTGTGGCAAAGCAGTGAAGTTTTAATTCACTAAATAATGACAGGCACTTAAGTTTCAGACTTCATATCCTTCATAAAATGCATGATAACAAAATACTTTTTTATTCTAGCAGCTTTCTAAGTTTATGAGAGCTATAATTAAAATGTGTCCCTATTTTTTGGCAGTTGTCCCTCATTATATTCAACTTTGTCCAAATTTTTTATGTTAAGAGGTTGAGAGGTATGCTTGGGAGAGAGGAAATTGGAGCCTCCCTGGGGAGTGTTTAAAAGTTAAAATGGTCCCTACAGGGTTATGTTACTTCAAGTATCCAAATGGTTGAGCAAAGGGATTAGACTTTCACTATGAATTGAATTGATTTCTTTACTTGATCACCATGAATGTGACTTAAGGGAGGTACTCATGAAACTCAATGAATAAGAAATGGAGAGGCTAGGGACTAATATTACAAATAAAGACAATGTTATCACTAAAGACTTATTGTTTTATTCTTATGAAGAGAGATACAAAAAAAATATTTTACCAAATTAGAGGTTTCTTTTAAAGAAAATGGCAAACATACAGAAAATAAACTTGAAAAAGATAGAAATGACTATCTTAATAACAAAGCATATCCCCCACACACTTCTAGTGGCAATAATCATTACAACACATATATTTCTTATTCTAATATGTCCATAAACATTGATAATGAGAATACTGGCCACTAACAGGCTCAGAGAAAAATTATCCCTTTAGAAATTCCCCAACAGATACAGTCATGGATAAGACAGCGTTATCATCAGAACAACAAGAGGAATGGCTACAATGTTCACAGTTGAGGGTAATCTTCAAGTGGGAGAGGTCAATCAAGATCACAGAATAACTGAGTATTTGTCATTATGATTGATCATCATGATTTTACAATATTTAATTACACTTTTATTAATATTTTCCACCAGCACTCGAATTTGTTTGCGGAATGACTTATTTTTATTCCTGTTAGAAGGGATAACCTTCAAAATATTTTAGTAGACTTGGGACTGTTCACAGGGAATCTTAATTTAGCATTTTGAGTTTTAAAAATAGGGGATACTACTGCCAACAACTTTTACTTAAAAAAGAGTATTATATTTAGTTCACCCAATTATCCCTTAATGAACATATTTGAAAAAAAATTGCTAACATGATTTGATGAAGCTACTACAGTGTAAAACTGATAACCTCTTATTCACATTGAATGCAGTTGAAAGAAAGTTGATAATGGAAGTTTCTTCAGATAAGTCCTCTGGATTATGAAACTGGAGGGGGTGGTAGAATAAATTAATTATATTAATTATGTGTGGAAAATGTTGAAAACTCTCAATGTTGATGCCTATTAATAAGTATTGAGAAATAAAATTAACATTGTATTTGCAAAGAATGTATATTTTTTGTTTGCTTTACTAATAGGAGAACAATAAATGACATAAATTATCAATATTTGAAAGTGGCAAAACATTACACTCCCTCCATTTTTACATCCCATGAATGCAGAAAGATCTTTACAATCCCCCATTTAGACCGATTCTTGGTGCAACCGGTTTCAAGATGCACCCCACTGCAAAGTAAGTTGACTGTTTTTTGAAAGGAGCTGTTAGCAATATTCCACATCCTTTGAAAGACACCCGGGACTTTCTGATGAGTCCAGGGAGCCATTTATATTATGACAATTTAATATTTGTCTTGATTGATTTGAAAGACCTGTTTTCAATAATTCCAGTGATAGAGGGGTTAGCTTGGCTCCAAAGTATTTGATCTGAAACGAGTGACCTGAGTAATTCTAAAATATCTACTTTCTGTCAATACTAAAAGTTGTTTAAGAAAGTAATTACATAGTTTTTTGATGGGAAATATTACCTACAAAAAACAGGAGTGGCCCTGAGCATATTTTTTGCATAACTTTATTTTTAATTTTAATTGAAGCAATGTATTCCAAACTATTGTCAAAAACTGAATAACATGTACTCTATGAAATTGTATACTTGAAAACCAGTTTGACAGTGAAATTGATAGATACAAATGTATTTCTTAAACTAATTTAACAATAGTAGATATAATTTTGATTAACTCTTACTATTCAGTGTATAAGCTGTCTAATAGATAACAAGGAAAAATGTACCCCAATAACTTTGAATCAGCAACAGTTTAGTGGATACTAAACTATACATAACCAAACATACAATAAAATCAACAAACAGTATATATAAAAATGTGAAGGTAGTTATTTTTGACCAGATTAAGTATCTCATTATGATGTATGTATATTCCACAAGAAAAAGAAAAGAGAAAGCAAAATATGGAAGTTTGCAACATCACAGAAAGAAAAAAGAAATGGCAAAGAAAAGTTAAGAGGTATTATATTAATCTTATATCAATCCAATATGTAAGGAAAATCTAAAATTAGTCACCATATGTCAATATGTACTCGTCTCCTGTTGCTAGAATTAATTAACAACGTTCAATATTCATTTATTGGGGCTGATTATATCATTTACATGGATCACTTGCTCAAAAACTTTGTTTTTAATTCTGAATACCAATTATGCTGGACATTCTATTCGAGATTCTGGATGATATCTGTGTCTTTTGGACTGACACTATGGATAGACTCCTGGGTTTTATCACATATATTAATTCATCTATTTGGTTTCTGCAATTTACTTACAGCATTTCTATGGAGTGTTTGTGCTATTTAGATGTTGAAATTATTAAGAATGAAGTGAATAAGAAGTGTAAGTCACGTACATATTATAAGTCAGCATACTCCAGCTCATTGATCCATTACTCCGGTTGCCATCCAATCTCCCAAAAAAATTGGTAAAAGGCCAAATGGTGAGAATGTCCAGAATGGCCTCTGATGACAACAATAGAGTCAATAAGGAAATGGACTGTCAATGCAATTCATGATGAAGTGGCCATAAAGAGAAGTAACGGTACATCTCTTCAATTACTGAATACCAAAAAGGTCTCTGTGAGTAGTGAAGACTAAACCAAGAAACAATATGATCAAGCATTAATTACAACCTACCACATTGACAATGGCCCAATTAAAAATATTATTAGCAAGAACTAGGATATTTTTCAGTTCCGTGAAGTTATACTTTAGTTAAGAACCCCAAGATTGCCTACAGTTGTGATACAAACATCAAGAAGATAGTGGAACTAGGATCAAGAGAAGTACATCAAACTGAGGTAGGATTTATTCATTTAAATGCAGTAGGCATCAACAGTACCACCACAGTAGGGAAGGGGCCAAAATTAATGTAGCTGGGCAAGCAATAGATTTGTTTAATTTTAAGTCCTGAGGTATGGTCAGGTTGCTAGTTGCAAGAACTGCACATCATTTTATGTTGGTAAATTATAAACATATCTTTGGGAATGTGTATATGAGCCTAAAAACCCAAAGTGAGCATCTACCCATAATAAAGACTGAGAACCCACACGCCGGGTAGTGAATTAATGGTAGGAATGGGGCCAGTAGTGAACTGACGGCAGTAAACTTTAATTTGTAAATGCAGTCAGTGAACTTTAATTAATAAATAGAGTCCAGATGGCTTTATATGTTTTTTGTGTACCTTTGTGCTTTATTTTACTTAGTTGGTCTTGTTCCTGCTGTCAGTCCACTACCCATCATGTTGATTCTCAACATGTATATGAGCATCAGAGCTGGATCATGATCAAATAGGGCCCTGGGCAAGGGAATGGATCAGCCCCCATACCGTTTCTGATACCGCATTATGTGCCCCCCCCCCCATAGCCATAAACACTGCTCAAAACTGTCTCAAATGCATACTATGTTCTTATTTACAGGCAGAAATATGGATTTAATTTAAAACTTTTAATCTAAATATCCTTGGTTGACCAGGTTAGTCCCACTAGGCTAGTAGCATCTTTTCAGGGGAGACACTTGGTGTTATTTATACTACTAGGGGAAATTCGGACAGGGCATTGTGGGGGTCTTTACCTACTCTTTTCACTAGCTCAGGTTGATGTAAAAGATCTCACAGCACCTACCATTTCCATAGACAGATGAGGTCTTGGTTTAACATCTCATCCAAAGGACAGCATATTCAGTAGTGTAATTACCCCCCCCCCCAAGTGTACTGCAGTATCCGCTATCCATCTACATTGTGTGGGAGTAGAACATCTACAGCCTTCTACACCAAAGGCAAGTATGTACTTATTGTACTACTAACACCACTTTCAAACTATATAGCACAAACTCTAATGGCCATTTGCTAAACAAAACAATTGCACACTGAAAACAGACAGACAGCATAAATAACAGTAAACTATTCTTCCCTCACACTCCTAGACAATGCATTGAAACTCACATTCATTGAAAATGTAAGCCTGTATTTTTGAAGATTTTTTTCCATTAAGCAGTGTAACAAACTGTATGAAACAATAAAAGAAAAAAAATTACCCATTTCCGAACATTTCAGTCAACTCTGATGACTAAGTGAGCAGTCTGATAGTTGTGAAGTTAGGGTACAGGGTTTCAGCCTAAGCATACATTAACTAACCTGTCATCCATAACTAGGGCATTTCACACATACACACACACACTGGAAGCAGTTTGACCAATGAGAAACTCCAGTTCTCTCCCAAGATAGGTGAGTTAGAGCACTCTTACCTTCTGCCAGACTCTTCCAGTGCCTGCTCCACTAATCAGAGTCATTGCCAGGCTTGATTGTCTGCAACCATAAATATTCACATTTTCCAAATGTATTAACTAATTACTTTCACACATACATAAGCACAGACACCCCCCCCCCCAAGTGCAAATCCGTCTTTGAACTACTATTTTCTTTATCTTCTCCACTGACTCTTACAGCTGCGTATAAATGACTGACTGTTTAGAATATCAGTCATGAACTACAAAATGTGCACATGTGCTTTCGTACAGGCATATTATATTTTTTTTGTTTTTTTTTGAAAGCAAAGTCCCAAACTTAGTAACTAGCTTTGTATCATAAGCAAAAGATCAAGGATGTAATTCAAAACCTTAATGAATCATCAGTTTCACTTCAGCAACAGTAAAACCCAAAGAAGGAGTTATAGTATCCCACATAGTCTTTATATCAAGATTTGAAACATTTTTTTAATTCTTACCAGCACCCCCACCCTGTTCAGCTCTGCATTATGCCATGCTCTTTTCTATTCTGTATTAATTTCAGTAGTTGCTGCTTTCACATATGAATGAAAATGCAGCGATTTCCTGCTTCATAAGTACATCAGACTGAAGACATTTTACTCTAATGAATTGTAAAATTCTCTTTGCATGTTTATTCTCTCTCTGTGCTTTTTTTGATATTATCTCCATACTCCCAGGCGATAAAACCATTACAAATCCCTCCACATTTTGGATCATCCCCTGAGTCACTTTCATTAGCTGAATCACTGAAATCTTTGCTGCTTTTTACTCTCTTTATCCACATCCTTCATCAACTCCAACAGTGCAGCATCAAATCAAATAAACCTTAACTGGAAAATTCCATGACCATTATCTTTAAGTGAAGTTTTTTTTTAACTTCATCAGAACCAGTATCTTGCTTATCACTAACACTCATATCCTCTTTCTAGGTATGTATCCCATACCCAGCCCAAAATGCAAAGAAAAGAATGCTTTATTAAGATAACATCAAACTTTTCCAGTACTTATAATATGTACAACAGTGCATCTCCTACCATATGTCCATTTATGTTTTCACACCCATTTGTACCAAAGTAATAGAACTGATCCCATTCTCGCTTTTATAACACTTCCACACATTGTGCCTTCCATAAGCGTTAAACACAAGTCAATATAATCTTATGTTCTGCGCATCATCTTTTTTCACAGTACTAAATGCCTTGTATAAAATATCTATATTTTTATCAGTAACACCCCTTTCAAAGATTTTCAGTTTTCTTCTAAAACTTCACAGATGTCCTGCATTGTAAGAAAGTACAATTTCTTCCATGCAACAAGAAGAACATAAGCTCTCCTTTTGCTGTTTATGCAACATGGCACACTTCACAGGCATTGGATTTAACAATCTCCAAAAGAAAATCCCTCCGTTCTCAACGTTCACCAGATGTTGTGAGCTTTGAATGCATACTTGACTTAACAATGTTCTGAACATGTCCCTATGTAAAACATGTAAAAGTGAGTCATTACAGACTCATACCAATGACCTGGTCTTTCGATAAATTATTTAGATTAACCTTTCTGGTGCTACTCTTTCTGTAATATTCATACTAATCCCCTGGTGATAGTATACATTTTTCTCTCCTTTTCTCAAACATTTTCCAGAATTCCCTACTCCTTACTTAAGGTATCACATTCCTTTAACTTTTTCATCCCCACACCCCAGAAAAATGAAGAAATGCCAAATAAACTAGTAGAGTGGGAAAACCTAAACCTCTTTTATCTTTTTTTATTATAATTTTTAATATGTTTTGTTGTATTTAATTTAGAACCCCACAAAGTAGAAAAGATTACTTCTACGAAAGCATTATCAAGTTTACTTGGCAGTGGATATACCCCCCATAATAAGACAGTTTGCCCAGAACAACAAAATGTAACAAATATACATTTTTAACAAAATAAAGCCTTAACATTTTTCATATCTGGCCAATATCTTTTGTTTCCCTTATAGCAGTTTCCCGGTATTAGTTGACTACTGCCTCAGTTCCAAAGGGAGCACCTAAGATAGTAAGCTAGTAACAAGAGTAAATATATCCCACCTGAACCATATTCCAATAACCCTTACACTGTTTACCAACCACTGCTTTACTAATTTTATCACTTCCCTCACTCAAGACTTATTCCTAACTAACATAATTACATCATCTACATAACTAAGAATAACCTGCAGAGGCATTTCACCTTGATAGTTAATACATACCTCCAAAACCCTGTGCCTAACCATTCTAGTGACAATATTAGCAACTAGCAAAGAAAATAAATCTGCTCATGTTACAGACTTTGTGAATACCCCTCTCCATCCCATCTCATCCAAGTTTGATCATAAATACCTTTCTGCAAAGAAACTGTTTTATCTCCTATTCCTTACTCATGCAATATATTTCATATCTGTCCATAATATACATTTTTTAAAGCTTTTGTTATGTCAGTGTCTGTCTGTCTTCAGTACCTTCCCACGTCAGATACTATCATCAGTGTCAAATGTAAGCAATAGGTCCTTCTAACCAAAATATCCATTCAGCTAGTATACTGGATAGCTACTAAATTTTTGTCAATATTCTGTAATGATCATTGCATAAGGATATAGAACATCAATCCTCAAATCCTCCTCCTTTCACAGAAAATACACAACATGTATCTTAATACCTTAAGTTATACTATACCCACTCAGTAAATATGGCTGCAAAGCCCCTTTTTTCATCCTCAGACATGTACCTATAAAATTTAAAACTTCATCTGGCATCACCTGGAACAATATCTTCCTGCCCTACCCATAATACATTCTCTTGCTCCCTCAATGCCTGGCATTCATATCCTTTTTGAAATTATTACTAAACTCCATTTTACCTTACAAACATCCCTTCTATTCACACAAAACATAATCTTCCACATAACCCAGGATATCATACAATCATCTTATTTTTGTTCAATATAGAGTGAGAACAACTTTCAGAAATGTTCATCTAGTTTAAAATTCTTAAACAGCCAAGACATGACTTCTGCATTTCTGCCATGCCCCACATTACACTGTCATAAAATCATATCCTGTATTTTTAAATCATCCAGTTCATATATTTTATCCTTATGCAAGCAAATATTATTATTTAAATCTAAACACTTGTTAAAATTGGTCATCCAAAAACAGAAAACGCTTTTCCACTCATTTACCACTCTCTCTGAAAATCTTTAAAGCCTAATATATTTTATCTTATAAGTCTTTCACCATCAGTATAGTTCCTACAGAACGGTCTCATAACAACTTGAATGAAAAAAAAGCTTGTTTCAAAGCCCATAATAGTCACTTCTCCACCTATTCCAGTAATACCTTAACATCTTTGTTTTACTTAAGAACATGCTCCTTGTCACCAAGCTTCACCCATATTGCAATATTATCAGAAATATCCATCCTTTATAACTCCATTTCATGTTGCCATTAACACAGCAGGAAATAATACAAGTTATCCCTCTCCTATAAGTAAAGTTGCTTTCAGTTCCTAGGAGTAACTCTGAATGTTATATTTAAGTATATATGTGCATATATATATATATATATATATATATATATATATATATATATATATATATATATTTCTTCACATCTTTTCTCCCTTTTTTTTTTCTTTCATAAATCACAATTCAAATTGCCTATCACCACCATGCATATATTTAACAGTACTAAACTATCAGTTGACAAGTAGATTCTCCATTTCTTTCATATTCATAAGAGCATATATCACAATTAAACATACCACCATTAGATCCTAACATCCAAAACTAGTAGTCTGCCAGGAACTGCAACTGTCACATCTAGTTCTTGTATCTGAGAATTATTAACAGCATAGCAGTTCAAATTGCAATTCTTGACATCATTTCAATGCAGCTTTCCCACATATAATTCCTGTCTGTCATGCTCTTTAATAAATCAAATATCCAAGAATGAGATGATGCTTTGTGCAAGAGTGCCACACTATTGTAAAGCCATAACTTCCCTCATTCTTTATACTATTAACATTTACAGACAGAACCAAACAATATATATATATGCGTTACATTTTTTCATCTTTGGCTTTCTTCATCCTGTATTTCCTAAGTTTTGCTCTATCCTTATAAAACTTTTACTGTTACCTAGTTCTTTACCATCCAATGTTCCCATTCAACTCCATCCTCAGTTTCTCACCAAAGATCTTCTTCTAGGTGTTGAAACATATTGGTAGTTTAAATTAAAAAAAAAGTATCATCCAAAATATTTCCTTTTTCTGACAACATTTGTAATAGGTAAAGAAAAAATAACCCACCCTACATTAGTACTGTAATTTTGTGCATCATTACTATCACCATGTTTGGAGATGAAAAAACAGAAGCAATTACACTATTTAACATTTTCTAAAACAGTAGAGCAATTACAAAATAATTGAACTTCATTCTTATATTTGATAGATAGCAATGTATAATATTTTGCAGAATGCCCTCATTCCCCACATTGCACACTCCACTTTTTGATGACAATCAACTATACAGTGTTCAGTGCTGACACAAAAGAAATAAATTTTGGTTGCCAAAATATTTATCAGTTCCCCTTTTCGTATTCAACATAATTAACTAGGACTGTGATGAACATAATTATCCTCATGTATTTAAATGACTCCTAAGTCCTACACCCCAGTCCATAAGTACTTTTTAGTTGTCTCACCTCTATCACAAACAAAATTAATACATGACAATAATACATTTTCAGTAATGCAATTTATTTTAAACTGAATAGAAACTTTATTCTTAATGTCAGCCACATCAAGAAAAAATGCACTCATTCCAAAGATAAACATGTCTCATTTTCCCTATAATTTTTCAAGTATAGCCAAACTTTCTAAAGTAAGTTCATAGAAATACTCTGCTCCTATGTTAATTACATAACAAACATAAGTAGCCTGAAAGTTTAAAGGCAGCACAAGTTTGGCCCATAGAAAGTATATATCGAGCAGTACCTCTCATGTGTTAGTTACTGCTTCTCCTAAATTCTTGCAGCAATTAGTTTCTCCTTGGCAGCAGTAGCAGCAGCTTTCAAACACACAGCAGCTTTCAAACACTGTAAAACTACAACCTCCTTGGTATATTCCACACAGGCTACCATACAAGATGAATCAGAATGTTTGTCTTACAGGGAGTCTGACAACAGTAGCATCTTCCTTGTGACCACTTCCTGCAGGTGATAAGCCACAGCATTCAACTATTTTAATTAAGAAAGATTGCTTTATTCACTTGTTCTTCTTTATAAACTACTTTCTGCAATGTGGTTTCAACCAAATTACCCTCTGTTTAAGTAATAACAGCAACAAAAAAAACTCCACTGATTGGAATACTTCTATTTGATTAGTTGAAGTGCACTGTTACACATCTTCCTGCACCCTGCACCTTGCTCTCCATGTGGCTGTCTGTCCTTGCCTCAGCCCTCTGGCACCATTTTTTGACAAACAAGTAGAGGAATTTCTTTGGGATCCAGACCAGATTTCCCCTAATCATTATTAATAGCACCTTTGGTCTCCTTGGAAGTTGATTATGCTTAGTGCAACCAACCTAGTCAACAAAATGTAAATAAAATAAGTAGTACTAAGTTGTGTTAGTGGCAGTGTAGATTTTTGTATGGCTAATTATTATCATAAAACAATTATCATTTCCTATGAAGAATTAGCCATTTAAATGTTACAAAAAAATATTAATTTTTGGTAAACTTTATGTAGTAAAGGTACAAAGTTTTTTTTACCAATATTGTCCCAGCAGTGGCAGACCAAACTAATAAAACAGAAGTAAATTAACATTAATCTGTAGTAAGGGTGGTTTATACTGCTATACAGCAATGTGAATCCGTTCATGTAAGCATGCAGATTAATGCACATGTGAACAAGGCAGTGGAACTCACATGCTTATGCTGTAAAAAAATACATCAATAATGTTTTAAAAGAAGGCAGAGGCAACCACTGGGTGGCGCTCAACTTGGAAGAATGGGTACAGTTTCATATAAGTGAGAAAATGGCCACACATGAATATCAACAATCTTGCAGCAATACTTTTTAGTCTGCATATCTGAGGTACACACACTCTGCTACCTAACAGGTGTCCATTATGTATTTGAACCATCCTGCTGTCCCCAACAAATAGAGTCATCTGCTAATAAGAATATTGTAAGAGTAACAGAGTTAGGGTGGCAGATGTGTAGCTGGTTCAGACAGCTGATATCCCGAATTAGTGCTCCACCCCCTTAACTCAAATGAAGTGCAGCAAAACAGACAGTACACAATCTATGCTTCCTACCCCCATCACTTCAAGTGAACAGCAAAAAAAAAAAAACAGTCTGGTTCTTCTTCTACTGACATACCAACCAGGTAGCCAGATTCTCGACACCCCCTCCATCCTGTCCTAAAAAATAAGGTCTCATTTCAGCACCCTGCTCCTCCTTCCCCTCATCTCACTAACAGCAGCAACAGCAACAACAAAAATATTTCTTTTAAAGTATAGCAAACTGCTTTCTACAAATGTATAGTTTATACACTGCACAAAATGCTACAGTGCTCAGGTTTTAGTTAAAAAATAAATATTTTCAATTTTAACCTGTAGCAATGTAGCAAGCAGTTGCTACAGTTTATACCCTGTTCTGAAGTACTATAGTGCTCATGTCTGACTGCAAATGCAATACTGGCTTATAAAAGCAAATATGCATTAAAAAGTGATTGGGATTGGACAGTCACACCCCCCAACACTTGCACCAAGGGTAGTTTCCCCCTTAGCCTCATCATATCTATGTTACAGGAAGGGGATCAGTTGAAGAGGCAGCAGTCCTCAACATACCAGACAGTGGAGGCTGCATCAGGCAATGACTCAGTGGAGAAGCCAGCAGCAGAGGATGATCATGCCAAATGGATGCATGTCAGTATGCCATGGTACTGACAGTGACTTGAATGTAGTTTCAGATCATTGCAGAAAAGAGTGTGGATTTGAGCTGCTGAAAGCGCACATTCTTTGTCTGGATTCATACAGTGGTGCCCTGCAGTATGACCCTGGCACATGATCAAAAACAGTGTCTGTGTGCAATGTTACATAATATCCTACTTAGGAAGCAGCTATGTCAGGGTGGCAGAAGCATAGCTGGCTCAGACAGCATATGTGCTGGTACCATGAACTAGTGCCCCACCCTTAACTCAAATGAAGAGAAACAAAACAGTACCCGATCTGCATCCCCCCATCTCTTCAATTGACTAGCAAAAAAAAATCTACTGGCTTACCAACACAGTAACCAGATTCTTGACACCATCCACCATGCTGTTCTAAACAATAAGGTCCCATTGCTCACCCTGCTCCTCCTTCTTCTCATTTTACTAACAGCAACAACAACAACAACAACAACAATAAAAACTTTATTTCTTTTAAAATATAGCAAGCTGCTTGCTGCAAATGTACAGTTTATACACTGCACAAAACACTACAGTGCTCAGGTTTTAGTTTAAACAAATATTTTTTCTTTTAACCTATAGCAAACTGCTTGCTATAAGTATATTGAGTAGGTGTTACATTTTATACCCTGTTCTGAATTGCTACAGTGCTCAGGTTTGACCAAAAATTCAATACTGACTATTAAAAGGAAATACGCATTAAAGAGTTATTGGGATCAGTCAGTTAAACTCCCCTAAGTCTTTCCACCAAGGGCAATTGCCCCTTTTGCCCCACCATATCTTTGTTATTGCAAGGGGAGCAGTTGAAGGGGCAGCAGTCCTCAGCATACCAGGCAGTGGAGGCCGAGTCAGACAGTGACTCAGTGGAGGAGTCAAAGCAGGGGATGATCATACCAGATGGAAGAATGTCAGTAGACCAGGGTACTGACAAAGAGGCAGTGACTTGAATGTAGCTTCACAGCATAGCAGAAAAGAGTAAAGAAGATACACTACAGTAAAAGTAATGAATGCAAAACTAACATCAGACTGTGCATATCCATGCATAAGCAGGACACATTGTGCAGCAGATGTAGGCAAACCAGATGATAATGAACAAAGAACAGAGTACAGTTATCTTCATTTACACAGGTGTAGAAAGGAACTCAAAAGAGGATGTCTTTCACGAGAAGTGTGTGAGTGCTGAGACTTAAGAAACTGTTAGTGTTACTGTGTGGCTTTAATGTAAAACTGAGAACAGTGAGTGTTGGAAGTGTGTGTAATGTACTGAGGCTGTGTTGTTTTTTTCTGTAATTTTGCAGGGTCACAGCCTCAGCATTACTTTCAACATTACAGCTTAATTCACTGGATAGGTCCTAGACATGCATGACAAAGATTTCAGCATACCATGAGAAACGATGTCTACAAGAAATGGCTCTTCTAGAAGTTACTCAGATGTACTACAACCCTGATAGCTGCTGGTATGCTGCATGGCCATGAGCAACATCTACTGTGAGACTTGCCGTGTTGGGCTACTGTCCTCTCCTAGGTGTAGACACCTCCATAACAGATACAACTATGGATGTGCTAGCACTGCAGAAGGAGGATCCTGATCATTTATGGCCATGATGGCTACCATCTGTGGATATAGTAGTTGATGGACTTTGTGGATGTCCCTCACCCCCCAACAGATGAGCCTGACAAGACATTGCATGCCCCAATGTGTGACTTGAGTCTAACCAAGCAATCACGCATAAGGGACATAGGTCATCATGCAGATCCTGCATCACCCTCACTAACTCTGCCATGGCTGTGGTGATATTAGCTTGTACATCCATTATGGCCCTGTACATGCACTGCATTTTAGCCACTGAAATACCAGTCTCTAGGGGAAGTAAGTTAAAAAATAAAAAAAGATAGCTGGGTTCACAAGACCCAGGATAAAAAAGTGCCCAATCCTTGCAGGTGCACTGGTGCAGGACTGGAAAGAGACAGTATAGAATCCGCAAGACACACAAACATTCCTACAATGGGGCTAGGACAGGCCCAGGAGGACCCCCTCTCCCCATTTTAGAAGGAAGTAGCAGTCCACAAAAATCACAAAAACTGACAAAGTGGTCTACTTGAATGTAGCTTCAGAGCATAGCAGAAAAGAGTAAAATAGATACACTACACTAAAAGTGACGAATGCAAAACTAACGTCAGACTGTGATTATCCATGCATAAATTGGCCACACTGTCCATCAGATGTAAACAAACCAGCTGACAATGAACAAAGAACAGAGTAGCTATGTTCATTTGCACAGGTGTAGAAAGGAGCTCAAAAGTGGATGTCTTTCATTAGGAAGTGTGTGAGTACTACCTCTCAACCTCTTAGCGTAAGAAATCTGGACAAAGCCATAAAAAAAGTGGTACAAATAGGGACACTTTCTAAATATCACTCTTACAAACTTAGAAAGTTGATAGAATAACAGGTTTTGCATTGGCCTGAATTCTCTGAAGGGTATGAAGTCGAAAACTCAAATGTGTGTCATTATTTTCTAACTTCAGTCTTTAATAATTTGCCACTAATTTGCCAGAAACCCGCAATTTTATGAAAAACATACCAAATATATAAGGCAAAAATCTGGACTCTGTGAAAATCTGTACAGTTGAGAGGTATGGTACTGAGGCAAAAAAAAAACTGTGAATCCAATAGAGTGGACTATTGAGGATAAAAAATAAATCATATTTTGTTACTGATATGCAAGAAGTCCAGAGTTTCCAGACAGAAGATATACATAAAGATTAAGACAGAAATTAAAGGAAAGAAAAATACTTCCACAAGAAAAACTGTCAGAAGCTTCAAATAAAAATGTATGTTCATTAATACAATAGATTTATGAAAAACATTATATAGATCAAGAAATATTGGTCCATTTGGAAAAAGAAGCAACTGAGGAAGTATGAAAATATAAAGAACAAAATCTAGAGAGTTTTGAATGGTATAAGAAGGAAATATGTACATGAGAAAGAAAGAGAGAGATCTGATATGGTGCAATATTTATGCAAAAAAGAAAGCCAAATTAATCAATATAAAAAAGACAGCCCCAAAGATATTCAAAGAGAAATACAGACAAAGGCATTCAGATATGGAAAATTTCACAATAAAAAATTAGATCACAAAGAGGGAACGTAGAATAGAAGATTAGTCAAGTAGAAGTAAAAAATAGAAGGTGAAGTTATGGAATACTTGTAAAGTGAAGGATTTAGTGCAGAAAGTCTAACACAGGTTACATCACAGCATGATGGAACAATAAGTCCCCCAAGTAAGGAGAAACAGGAGACATCAAAAGAAGATTTATGGACATGGGAAAGAAAACAAAATTTAATATTGTGCAAATGCAATGGAGAAAGTAAAACTAGTCAATACAAAAAGAGCAGCAACAAAAATATTTGAAGATAAATATAGTCAAAGACATCCAGACATGGACATTTTTACAATACAAAAAAATAGAAAACAAAGAGGAAAAGTAGAAAAGAGGATTAGTAATGGAGAAGTTAAAGAAACAGAAACCGAGGTTATGGATTACCTGTGAAGAGAAGGATTTAGTGTAGAAATTCAGATAACATCACAGCAGAATAGAGCAATGGATCCACAAATTAAGGAGAAACCAGTGGAGTGAGAAACATCTGATCAATTGCCATAGGAAGATACTTTGGAGCCTTCCATAGAAAGCCAATACAAACATTCAGTTGGAGTTGCAGAGCAAGGATAGGAACAGGGAACTGTGGCAAATATGATGCAGTCAATGTTGTGGATTGATAGGCCAGTGAGTTCCCATATGAAAGAGCAAAGGATGTCAAAAGATGAAACTGAAGAGAATGTGGCACAGGGACATGCTCTGGAACTTTCTATAGAATGCCCACAGGAAATGGAGAACAAATAATCTGCCCTTATTTTAACAGAGAATGATCTAAGAGAAGAGTTGCTTGATTTAATAGAAATAGACATACATATTAAGATCAATGAAAGAAATAGACTACAGAAAGTCAATAAAACCCCAAAAAGTTAAAAGTCTGATAAAAGAAATGAACACAGTAATTAGGACTGTCCATAGGAATTTATGTGATATAAGAGAAGTAAATAAGATATATTACTGTGCAGCTAAATGAATAACAGATAGTCTTGCTACAAAAATGAACAAAAAAGAAATGGAATGCTGACCAAATAGAGAAAACTATGAAGCAATTAATACAAGATGTGTCACTGTTAGAAGAGTATAGAAGAGGGAACAGATCAACAAAATTACTCAGAAAGATAGACATGGTAAAGGCAATGGGCAGTATCAAAACAGATCAGGATTTGTTGTGCACTATCTGAAATAATAAACTAAAAATATCAGCACAGTCAGAAAAACTAGAGAATATGCAGATAATGTAAATGAGAAGTACAAAATAAGCAATTTATTGATGACCTAAAAAAGTTTTATAGAGAATTGGGATACAAGGCAAAAGGAATTGAAACACCATCAAAAAAAGAAGAAATAGACACATGTTACAGAAATATCTTTGAAGATCATGTGGAACATAACAAAGATGCTAAATGTATAGAAGAAGTAAAAGAAAGAATAAGAAGTTCAGTTGTCTGCATGTCATCCTTGCAGTCATGTGAGTTTCCTCCAGGTGCTCCGGTTTCTCCCCACATTACAAAGACATTTGTTTGAAGGATTTCTCCCTGGGCCGCCACTGAAAATTGGCTCCATTCCAAGTCAGACTTTCCCATTAAACAAATGTTAACTAAATAAATAAATAAAATAAATAATTTCAAATGTACAGGCTATGAAATAGTATGAAGTAACTGCCAAAGAGATTGAAACAAAAGTTAAAAATGCTCCTAATTGGAAAACCCCAGTCCCAGATGGAGTACCTAACTTCTGACTAAAAGTATTAACATCTCACATGAAGACTTAGCTATGAGTAAGAACTATTTATATGCACATCCAAACAGACACCAGCCTGGTTGACAATAGGAAAAACAATACTCCTACTTGAGTGACCTGCAATCTATCCTAAAAACTATAGACCAATAACTTGCCTACCAACGACATATAAACTATAATTAATGCTGACAGAGTATATAGTCATTTAGAAGAAAACTCTAACATGGCAACAGAGCAAAAGGTAATAAAAGAAAGTCATATGGAACAAAGAATCAATTGTTGTTAAATAAATTCATAATGGAGAACTGTAAAAAGGGCAAGAATCTAACTATGGCATGGATAGACTACAAAAAAGCATATGGATAGACTACAACAAAGTATTTGGTAGTATCCCACATTCATGGATGAAAGTGTGCTTAAAAATGTATAAGATACACACTGCACTTATTGATTACATTATAGCAACCATGAAACAGACAAAGACACCCATTTATGGAAAATTTCACAATCTAAAAAATAAGAACTGAAGGATTTAGTGCAGAAAGTCCAATACAGGTAATGTCACAGCATGATAAAACAATAATCCCCCAAATTAAGAAGAAATTGGTGGAGTGGGAGGAGAAATATGGACATGGGAAAGAAAAATTAAAAAAAGATTAGATATGGTGCAATATTTATGCAAAGGAGAAAACCAAACTAATAAATTAAAAAAAAACTCCAAAGATATTTGAAGAGGAATACTGTCAAAGGCACCCAGAATAGAACATTTCACAATACAAAAAATAAGAAATCAATGAGGGAAAGTAGAAAAGTGGATTATAAAATAAGAAAACAAAGCAGGAAAGTAGAAAAGAGGATAAGAATTGGAGAAGTTAAAATTATAGAAACTGAAATTATAGATTAGCTGTGAAGTTAAGTATTTAGTGTAGAAAATCCAACTCAGGTAATATCACAGCATGATGGAACAGTGAGTCCCCAAACTAAGGATAAACAAGTGGAATGGGAGGCATCAGATAACTTGAGCAGACATATTCCACAAACTGAGAACCACAACCAAAACGTGAGTGGACCCGGACCACAGAAGTCAACCAAGTGAGTTTAATGCCAAAAAATCCAACAGAGTTTAAGCGCTTTCATCAGAGTGTATCATAGAGTTCCTCAGAAACATTTAAATTCAGCCAAGTATAGCATTTGAATACCCTACCTACAAGGTCACATGATACCCCTAATTACGCAATTAAAACACCAAACAATCCTTAAAGGTATATATATATATATATATATATATATATATATATATATATATATGGGTCTACTTTAGCTGACCGAAATGCCAGTTCGCCGACACGCAAAAGACCGACACCAAACAACCGAAAACACACAATACCGACAACTCACAAAACCGAACACCATTACACCGACACACAAAACATAAACTACACATTACACACAATTACATATCCACTAACCTTAACCCAAAACCTAACCCTAATGTCCGACACTACCGCACACTTACCCTACCCGCACCCTAACCCTAACTCACTTAACCCACCCCTAAACCTAAAGTCCATCACTAAACAAACAGCTGCTGTGCAACGCAATGGAGGGTGCCAATGAGTTTATACTCCAAAATTCACAAGATATAAATTATTGAAGAATCCTGAAGAAAATAGCAGTCAATCTTGCTAAAAAAGAATGTAATTTATTGAACAGGTTAGCGCTTTCGCAGTAGCTTCATCAGACCTTTGATAACAAAACACATTATAACCTCAGCAGCTGTTTGTTTACTTTTTTACTCTCGTTTGCTGCCTTGCTGCTGAGCATTAACTCTGCTGGATCGTTTTTATTTTTGATTTAAAGTCCATCACTATCGCACACTTACACACTTACCCTACCTGCACCCTAACCCTAACTCACTTAACCCACCCTAAAACATAAAGCCCGTCACTATCGCATACTCACCCTACCTGCACCCTAACCCTAACTTACTTAACCCGCCCCTAAACTACACTCCGTCACTATCACACACTTACCTTACCTGAACCCTAAGTCCGACACTAGCGCACACTCACCTTTCCCGCACCCTAACCCTAAATCCCTCACTATCGCACACTTACCTGTCCGCTCCCTAACCCTAAATCCCTCACTATTGCACACTTACTGAGTCGCGCTCACACGTTCCCCATGTCGGTCTTTCGGCTGTCGGGATTTCACCTTGTCGATCACCTTCGTTTTCGGTCGTTTGGTCTCGGTCTTCTGCATGTCGGCGAAGTGGCATCTCGGTCAACTCAAGTAGACCCATATAGATATATATATATATATAAACACTTAGAAGCAAAATATAATATACTGAAATTATTCACCAAAGAACAAATATTCATTACATAAAAAATATATCCTTTGAATAAATAATGTTCATTGAATAAAAACAATTCTAACCCCCCCCCCCCCGTGTATACAAAAACCTATTGGTAAAAATGTATAAAACTATGTGAAAATCATAATACATATGAACGCAACCTGAGCACACTCATAATTGAAGGACAGTCATTTAACCCAGAATATACACAAGAATTAAGCTTGATTTGGCATCTAAGTTCTTTAAGTTCTACAAGATCGTTCCATGGACCTCCCCTAATATTTTGATGGACAATGTCAATATGCAGAAATTTAAAAAAATGGTCAGGATTACCAGAAACATGCTTAGCCAAAACATTATTGAGGATAACCTTCCTAATAACCAAAATATGTTCATATATCTGCTCTCTGAACATTCTTCTTTTTTCCTACATAAAAGCAATTACATTGTTGGCAAAGAGCTAAATAAACCAAACCCGAGTATTACAGTTGCAGTGAAAAGGTGCCCTAATCCAGACATCATTCACATGTACCTTGTCCAATTCAATGAGATGCTTACAATAAGAACAGAATCCACATTTACGGGTACCCCTCCTTTTAGAGGAAACCAATGGTTCATTATACACGGAGGATTCCAAAATTTCTTTAAAACTCCAGCCTTTTCTATAAACCATTTTTATACCACTAAGGTATATCTCTTTGAATTCATTAAAGCACAATAAAATTTGCCAATGGGTATTTAAAATCTGTTGAATAAACACACATTCTGGATTATATTTAGTAATAAAAGGCAAAGAATAATCAGGTTCACTCCCACTAATATTTTCTTCATTTGTGGCCCTTGTACAAAATTAATCTCTAACCCCACAAAGCAAAGGTTTATAAAAGCCAGCAGCCCTTATCTGCTGCACCTCAGAAAATACACCCTGAACCAATTTTTCGGGGTAACCCCTACTTTAAAACATATCAGATAAAGTCCTAGTTTCCACTAAAAATGACTCATCTTCAATTGTCATCCTCATAAGCCGAACAAATTTGGCCTTCACAATACCCCTTTTCTGGAGGGGGGTGACATATATATATATATATATATATATATATATATATATATATATATATATATGTATTGCTAACAAATCTTTTATTAGCAACATCTTTAGAAATATTCACATTTAAATAAGAAATGCACGTTTTGTTGTAGACATGTGTAAATTTGAGGAAACTAGTGGTTTGATACAAATAATTGACAAATTATTGTAACTCTATCTCAATGCCCCTCCAAACATTAACAATATCATCTAAAAAATGCATATACAGTGCCTAGGGGGGCTACCACCAAACTACTCTAACACATATTTCCTTTCCCATTGGAGCATGATTATGTTGGCAAATATGGGGGCACAAGCTCCTCCCATAGCTACACCCTTCCTTTGTAGGAAATAGTGCCCATCAATAAAAACAAAATTATTCTTCAGAACCAATTCCATAAACACAGTTAAAACATTGATGTCATTGTTGGAATATACTCCTAATTCAGTTAAAAAATCATGGAACCATTCAAGTCCTGTATCATGAGGTATTACATTGAATACATTAACGACATCAACAGTACAAAAATATATATTTGGAATCATATTCTACTTGTGACACTTTACTTAAGAAGTCCCATGAGTCTTTACAAATGTGTGGAAACCTGTTCAAAACACTTTTGAGTTTTAAATCAATGTATTTAGCCAAAGGGTGAGTTTTAGATCTAGAAGCATTAACTATTGGCCTCAATAGCAGGTTAGTCAGGTCTTTATGAATCTTCGGTAAACCAAAGATAGAGGGAATAACAGGAAATTTCATCTCCAAACATGACCAAGTACCCAAGTCAATCTCACCCTGGTCTAACATATCCTGTAATATCCAATCAATTCTAGCATAAGCTATGTTAACTCTGTTTAATGAAGTCTCCTCATAAAAGTCATCACACAAAAATGAAAACATCCTATTCAAATAATCATCTAAACTCAAAATAACAACCCCACCTCCATTGTTGGGGTTCATAACCCACAAAGTATTGTTTACACACAGTTGCCTCAATAAATTAGCTTCACATTTAGAAAGATTTCCACCAAAGGAAAACCTATTCCTGTACATCAAAGATCTAAAATCAAAGTCACATAACTTTTCAATTAAAAGTAAAGGGGGGGGGGTTGAAAGTACTACTTCTTTTAAGCCCTTCAGTAGTTGCAGACTCAGATTTGTCCTGAAATAGTACTTTAAGATTGATTTTCTACAAAAATAATTTCAAATCAATGATCAATTTGTCAATTTTACAATGATTTGTAGGGATAAAATTAAACCCTTTGCACAATAGGTCAACCATTCCCGTACCAAACTCATGTTCAGTTTAATTAAAAATAAAAAAGTCACCTTTTGTGTTTTCCACAATGTTTATCACACCAATGTCCTCATTAATATGGCTGTTGAACTTATCATTGTCCAAAACAGGCAAGAAACACCCAACAGAGTTCATTGTAGTGTTCGAATAAACCGTTGGTCAGTTCTCCTCCAGTTCTGGTGTTTCTGCCCCCATTCATGTTCCCATCTCCTCTCGTGCCGTTTTGCTGATTGCATTGATTCCTGATCCTCTCTGAATGCCTCAGAATGTTTGGGCCTAAAGGGGCTGGGCCAGCAACATCATCGTCATCATGGTTTGGGCTATCTGCCCTTTCATTGCCTGATATCATGGTAGCCCAAGGCTTAGGATATGCTATACCTTTCAGATAATCGCAATGGTCCCGTTCAAACTTCCATTCCTTCCCTAACTTAACGTTGATAATTATATCATCCACAGCAGAAAAAATGTTAAAAAAGGACCCTTTCTGCTGCTCAAAAAGATCAGCCCGAATACGCTTTTCCAGGTCAACAGCCTCTAGACTCAAGGAATCAATACTTTTTTGATTATATTTCATCAAAATCTCAAGCAACTCACAGCCTTGTCAATCAAATAGTTCCATTAATTCTATGTGTAAGGGGGAATTCATCACCAAACCACAAGAGTATTTCCAATACCGCAAACCCTTGGGAATTCTCTTCACTTTAATACTTTCCAGAAAATACAAATTTTCATCCTGCAACTTCTTTATTTTTAATAATTTATCCTGTAGTGTGTTAATCATTTCTCAGTCAGGTATCCCCCCTGAAACTTCATGGCTGAAACAAATGCTCTGCTGCACCCATTCAGAAATTTTAACTGGAACCACAAAAGGACACAGTCTCAACACCTCAAGGGTAGAGGTGAAATCAGTGACAGATACATTGGGAGGAGTCACATTTTTAGAACCTTGTCCAAGAGGTATATCCACATCATGAGAGCAACCAACACGATATGAATCAATTTGTGCTGAAAGTCCAACAACTTGGTAGGTAAGCTGCTGCACCAACTGTGTTAATAGCCCAACCTGGCTAGTGAGGGCTTCCACTTGGTCAGGACTCTGTGATACAGCCCCAGCTCCAGAACCACAAACTTGAGTAGACATATTCCACAAACTGAGAACCACAACCAAAAAGTCAGTGGACCTGGACCACAGAAATCAACCAAATGAGTTTAATGCCAAAATATCCAACAAACAAAGTTTAAGCGCTTTCATCAGCGTGTATCATAGACTTCAACATCAGCATCAGATAACTTGCCACATGATGTTGCTCTGGATCCTTCAGTAGGAAACCAGAACAAAAGTTCAGTTGGAGTTGCTCAGCAAGGGAAGGAGCAAGAAACAGTGGCATTGCTGATGCAGGCAATGTTGTGGAGCAATGGGCCAATAAATGAGTTCCCATATGAAATTAAATAATTGAAATAAGAAATGCTAGCTCCACAAAGTGACCAGTCAACAGTGGAGTCCCCCAGGTTTCTATGGTGGGACCTCTCCTGTTTGGCATATACTTTTCTGAAGTAAAAGCCAATATCAAAGGGTTCTGGCTGACTAACTTTGCAGAAGACTGCAAGCTAGGAGCAGTCATTGAATCCTCAAGCAACTTAGCCATCCTCCAGGAAAGTTTGTTTGAAATAAATAACTGGTGCCAAAATCATGGACTGGAACTAAATGCCAAAAAAATGCAAATGCATTATTTTATCCTTTCGGAAGTCATAAACGTCAACAGAACAGTTTAGAGGGACAGATATATCTCACAGAGGATACCACTGCTGTGGAACTGACTCCTCTTCCACATAAAATAAAGTTCATATATGTCCATATTCTAGCACAACTTTGATCTATGGATGGGAAACAGAAAACTTACTCCAGGATTGCCCCCTGTACTACTAATGGACAGAAGCAGCTCCTAAATACTTTTTCCTATGCATTATCCCAGTTATTCTCATTATGGGTAATGCAGAATTATCAACCACGGGATGGGTAAGGCTAATCTATAACCAAATTGGATAGGTTGTTTCAAGCATAAAAAGGGAACTATGCTAGGCTTAAAATGGCCTACAAGGGCAGCTAGCCCAGTGCTTACATATGAACTTATTAACCTATGAAGCAGCAGATAACGCAGGATGCAGCTTAAGAGGACATGTCAGAGAAAAAGATTCTGAAACTTTCTGTAGAATACCCACAAGAAGCAGAGAGCAAAGAATGTGCTCACAGTTAAGAAAAAAATGATCTAGGGGAAGTATTGCTTGATTTGATAGAAATGGATATACATATTAAGACTGATGAAAGAAATAGATTGTAGAAGGTAAATAAGACAAAAATAATAATAATTAAATGGATGAACACAGTAGTCATAAATATTAATAGAAATTCATGTGATGTAACAGAAGTAAATAGGATATAATACTGTGCGGCTAAGCTTATTACCAGATTAAGTCCTACCACAAAAACATAGAGCAGTAAGAGAAAGGATGGGAAAAATTAAATCAAATCATGGAAGTAGCAAATAGAGAAAACTGTAAAGCAGTTCAGGCAAGAAGTGTCACTGTTAGAAAAATATAGAAAAGGGAACAGATCAACAAAAATACTTAGAAAAATTGACGTGGTAAAAGTAATGCACAGTATCAGAACAGAGCAGGATCTATCATAAACTATTGCAAATAATAAATGAAATATATCAGCACAAGCATAAAAACTTAGAAGATTTAGAGATAAAGAAAAAGTATAAAATACACAATTCATTGATGACCCCATTTTTTTACAGAACTAGGAAATAAAGCAAATGGAATAGAATCATCACCAAAAAAAGAAGAAATAGACACATTTTGGAGACTTATTAAGACCAGATGGAACATAACAAAGGTGCTGAATTGATAGAAAAATTTAAAGAAATAGTAAGGAGTTCAAATGTACAGGATATGAAATGGGATGAAGTAACATCTAGAGAAACTGAAAAAAATTAAGAAAAGCTGCTAAATGGAAAACCCCAGGCCCACATGCAGTACCTAACTTCTGGTTAAAAGCATTAACATCTTCACTCAAAGATTTAGCCCTGAGTTAGAATTACATATATGTACATCCGAACAGACACCAACCTGACAAACAACAGGAAAAATTCAACTCCACCTTAAAAGCGAACCTATAAGCTATCCGAAAAAAATACAAACCAATAACTTGCCTTTCTATGATGTCTAAACTATATCCTGGAATTGTTATAGACCGTTTATAGTAATTTTGAAGTAAACTGAATCATGGCAGTAGACCAAAAGGGTAATAAAGAAAGTCATATGGAACAAAGGATCATTTAATGCTAAATAAAGTGATAATAGAGAATAGTAAAAAGGCGAGGAATTGAAGTAAGTAAGACATTGATAGATTGCAAAAAAGCATTTGACACCATCCCACATTTATGGATAATGGAGTGCTTACAGATACATAAAATACATCTTTCATTGATCAATTACATTACAGTTACCATAAAACAATGGTGAAACACTTTGCAAAAGCCATCATGACAAAGGGAAAATTATTATTCCAAAGATAAAAATTTAAAGTGGGATGTTCTATTGTGATTCTTTGTCTTTGTTGTTGTTTTGTCTTACCCATAACCCATTAAGTTGGTTACTTAACAAATTAAGTCTTGGTTACAATTTGGCTCCCAGAAAACAACCTTGCTTAAAGACTTCTCGTCTACTTTTTGTAGATTGCTTAAAAATGTATAGCTCATCAGATGAGAAGTTGAAAGCACAACTGCAAGTGGTTAAAACTTTCTCAAGTGATATGAAAGACAATATCTAGTATTGATAAATGTGCAAAAGCACCGTTTAAAGTAGGAAAGTTACAGTACCAAGAAAGTATCAGTCTGAGACAAGAAAGTTATATAAAGGAACTTGACCATAAGGAGTGTATAAATATTAAGGAATTGATGAAGGATCAGCATTAAAACATGTACCAATGGGAATAAAACTCAGTAAGAAATACTTTAGGAGACTAAAACCAATACAGAATGCTGCCTTGACATCAAGGAATAATAGCTAGGCTATAAACCAGTTTGCTGTTTCTGTTCCAACTTATGGTTTTGGTGTGATTGTCTGGTCCCAAAAGGTATCAGAAAAACAAGAAAAATGCTTCACACTTATCAAATGATATATATAAAAACAGTCTGCACCAAGATTATATATTCTATGCTCTGAAGGAGGCCTCCTCGAAATTGATTGCATATATAGACCTGCAGTCGTGGGACTACATACATCTCTGCTGATCTCATCATATCTAAATGTAGTGAAAGTTTTAAAACATGAGGTGAGGAAGTCTGTAAGATGACCTCTCTGCTTAGTTTAGCAGAAGCATTTTGGTGTCAAGTGGGAATGGGAATAAAACCAGAAGTAGACAAAGCTCAGAAAGCAACTGAATGCGCCAAAAACAAAAGAAGGAATATAAGGTGAAGGATCAGATGAGAAGGAAAGAAATGTAGAAAATCCATATATATAATGGCAAGTATAGGGATTTCCTGGTAGAAATTCATGTTGATCAGCATTTGACACAGGAATGGTTAAGAAGAGATGAATTGAAACCAAAGGATGAAATGTTAATAATGGCAGCCCAGGATAGTAGACAACATACACATTTGTTTACAATGTCAATTGAACATGTGAGAGAAACAGACAATGTAGGTTCTGTAAAAAAAAAAAAATTTAAAAATTGGATTGTTGCTGGTTATGATATATTCATGGCAGAGGGCCAATAATGTGTCAAGACTGTTGCAATGGGGATTGTGCAAACACTACAATATAAATGAAGCCGAGAAGCACTGGAAACAGGAACCACAAAGCATGATAGAGAATGATGAATTGTACATTACATGGGATCACTTATTATCCACAGTTCAAAACTATATGTGAGAAAAACATATATAGTTGTGCATGATAAAAAAAGACAAAAGTAGCATCGCTCATTGAAATCATTGCACCCAGCAGTTATAGTGTCTCACTTACAGAGAGGCGCAAAGTCATAAAATATCAAGATTTGCAGGTAGAAATGAGAACAGTATGGAAGAAAGCTAGGCAGACAGCCCCAATTGTACTAGGAACAATAGGTCTAATAAACAAATAATCTAGAGTCAGATTTTGATATTCTACCTATTCAGGCAATTCCATATGAATTATAGAAGGAGTCAGTTCTGGGCACTTTGTAGGTCCTGCAAAGAGCACTTTTGGCTAACATCAAAGATTGAGACAATAATAATTTTGTGGAATTTAATTATACCCTGACTTAGGAATGGGGTCCATTTGATTCATGGCAGTAGAAACCCAAAAGATTTTGAGAAATTAAACAAGGAGAATTTCAGCTTGCAGGTGGATTTCTTGGCATAAGTCCCGGGAGCCACAGTGAGCATATGATTTCCTTGTTTTTAGGCATTGCTATGTAGATATGGAAAAAAAGGTAGAATTATCAGCCTGACTCCTGCAGATCCCAACAAAGTCCTTACAGCACCAGTCTCCTCACTGGCCATGTACCATGCTGTTTGTTTTGCTAACAGTTGTATATCTGTACCACACTCTTTAATTAATGTCAGACACATAACATTACTGAGCACATGTGCCCCCACAAAACATCATCCATACCTATGCAATTGACCAGGGTTGGACAAACAGAAAATAATGGTCATTTGCTTATCAGGATCCAGGATCTGCCAAAGTTACACGTGCACTCAAGTCATTGCACCACAGATACCAATATGACTCAGCCATAGTCCATGTAGGAGTAAATGACTTGACATGTACTTCCCTAGAGTATATATGAAGAGAGATGTTATGGAGTTCTCAGACTATGTGTCACAAGCTGGTATGTGCCTTGCACTGAGCAGCATTCTACCTTCACCAAAGATGAGGTCACAATATGAAGAAAAGATGATTTATTTTAATAATTTGCGTAGTGTCTAGTGTTATTCTAAGGCTTTTGAATATTGGCTAAACATTGTCCTCCCCCATAGACCCTTTTTAGGCAATGCCAAACTGACAAACCTTCCAACATAGCAAAATCTTAGTTCTGGGATCACAAGGTGTTATTACTCAAAGCCAGGAGTTTAAAGAAGAAGCTCCACTCCCTCCAAGCTCTCTTTACCCTGGAGAATGCAGACATCTGTGCAGTTACCAAGACATAGTTTAAAGCCACAGACCATATCCCAGCAGTGCAAGGCTTTAGTGACTTCCACACATTCAGACCAGCAGCTGCATAGACAGTGACTAAAGGTGAAGGTGTCTCAATCTGCATCAGTAACGAGTATATCTAAGCTGATTAATCAGGGCAACATGCTAGAGTTTCTACACATACAGATCACCATAGACAAAGTCCCATACCATATCCTAGCAAGTTATAGCTCTTATTCTATGACCCAGGCAAAACTCTCAGAATCTTAGTCCAAGAAATCTGGACAAAACTTAAAATAATGGGGAAATAAAGGCCTACAAATAGGAATAGATTTTAAATATTGCTCTTATAAACCTAGAAGGTTGCTTGAATAATATGATTTGTGTTGGCATGCATTTTGTGAAGGATATGAAGTCTGAAACTCAAATGTATGCTATTATTTAGTGACTTCAATCCTCAGTGGTTTGCCAAAAAAACACAAATTTTATGAAGAATAAACCAAAAACATGAGGCAAAAATCTGAATAGTTGACATGTACTCCCAAGAAACCCATAGCTAATAGTCAGACTTTCTACAGACACTCACCATTCAACCAAATACCATACTCATGGGGGACTTTATTTACCACTTTATAGACTGGGAATCCTACATGACTCCAGTTTTGCAGGCACAGAGATTCCTGGATTTTGTAAACATAAATGCCCTAGATCAGGCAATGCATACACCCACTAAATGTACAAATATATTGGACCTGGTACTCACAAATATGGGAGAATGCTGCACCCCAACCGGTGTTATGTCATCCCTGCTAAGGTCAGATTACAAAGTGGTCTACTTTGAAAGAAAAATCAGTTTTTCATTCCCAGTAAACCATGTAACAGTTAGAAACTACTGATAACACAACAGCCTATGCAGAATTTTATAGAAACTTTGTACAGCCATGTAAATGGTAGCACAGAGGCTGCTAAACCTACCAGAAGTAATCCCATAAGAAACTCTAAAAACAAAACTCCCTGGTAGAATCCAAAATTAAACAGTTTGCACAACCAATGCAAAAAAGTCATAAATAAAATTAGGAGTAATAGCACCCAAAAGATAAAGACTCTTACCAACTTAAACAGACAACTTTTGTTGTCGTGTCTTTCGGCTTTTTCCCAGTTAGGGGTCGCCACAGCGGAACTCCAGTCTGCTAATGATTGGCAGTAGATTTTTATGTGCCGAGTTGCCGGCCATGATGCACAACCTTCAACGAAGGTATGCCCAGTCACACATGTCTCCACACAGAAGATGCTCTAACTGAGAATCAAACAGGACAACGTCTTACTGTGAGGCGACAACGCTACCGCAGCACCACCACTGCAGTAACTTAAACAGACAACTATGAAGGCTAAATAAGTTCATGAAAGCTAACCTTTATAAATAGGGACATGCCATTGAGGTCCAGGGAGGTCATAGTGCCACTGTATTTGGACCTCATCAGACTGCTTTTGTATGTACCTGCAAGGCACATGCAACAAAGGTTTCTCACAAATAGAATACAGGGCACAGACACAATGTCCTGTACTGATTTCCAAAAAAAAACTTATCTCTATACTCCATTTGCCACAGACTGCAGAGTGGTGATCAAAACTTTGCATACAAGGCATCCTTAGATTCCACATTGATGGATCTTTAGCATATCCACAAAATGAACATAATCAGAACCCCAAGATTTAAGGATCTAATTTCTGCTTATGACATAATTATGATATGATGGAGGGAAAGGTATGTATCTCAGAGAATTCTTTTTTCTGGCATAGACTTCTTGTCCATGTGAAGCAAAGCCCTTCCCTAATCCTGTCCAAGTTTACCCAAGACCAGTGCATGGGAAATCAAAACTTCACCACAGGTCTGGCACCTATACCTCTGATGCCCTAGCTAACATATACTCTTTAGAATTACTTCTAAGGCACAGTAACTTGTGGGATATATTTGGGTTGCATGGCTAGCCTTATAAAGGCCCTAGTGCTCATTAGCCTGGTATACACATATGAGCCTAAGTACTTGCTTCTCAAGGTTAAAAACTGTTTTCCAAATCACATATGTACAATGTTTACCACAGTCAAATTAATTTACTGAAAATTATTTCAGAAACCCTGCAAGAATGTGATGAATTATGCTCAAAAAATGTGTGTCTTCCATTCTGTTAACAATCACTCAATCTCACAAATGCTATCCCCTGGATTCAATAAACTCTGCACAGGAATAGTGCTATTCCTATACAGAGTGGTTCGTGTCCATGTAGCATTAGCATTAACAGTAGCTTGCCTTGCATACCTATGAAGGCGTGCTGCTGTTAAGGTTAAATGGACACAAACAGTGAACAAGTGCAGGGGGCATGTTTAAGTAGTGCATGGACATTGAACATGCCCCCTGCACTCAGAAAGCACTGTATGGCACATTCAAAAGTATTTCAATGTTTGCAGACACTGAAATAAATTAAAATGAGTATTTCAGTGTCCATGGATACTGAAATAGCTAGGAGAAGCAAAAAACTATGCAGGGGGTATATGACAGGTTTCGTTGCACACCCCTTATATTGTAAAAGTGCCATATGACACTTTGCAAGTGCTGTCAGTGTCCGAGGACACTGACAGCTAATAAAATAGCTATGTCAGTGTCCATGGACACTGAAATAGCTTCTAGATCTGTAAGGAAATGCAGGGGATGTGTGACAGGTTCTGTCTCACAGCCCCCAAATTGTTAAAGTGCCTTACGGCCATAGCCGTTAACTGTGCAGGTGTCTGCAGAATGCCCAGATGCCCGCATCACATATGTTTCAACCTCCTAGAGCACTAAAGGAGTACAAAGCTATAAATAATGATGGGACAAAGCCACAAAAATAGGGAAATGTCCTAAATATTGCATTGGCAAACCTGAAAGCTGATAGAATAAAAGGTTTGCAGTAGCACGGACATCCTGCAGGGTATGAAGATTGAAACAGAAATGTCTGCCATGTGAAAGCACCATACATCCATAGCCATTAACTGTACAGGTGTCTGCAGAATGCCCAGATGCTTTCCTCACATACTTCTCACCCTCCTAGAGCAATAAAGCAGTAGAAAGCCATAAATAATGGGGAGACAAAGCCACAAAAATAGGGACATGTTAAATATTGTACTGACAAACCTGAAAGCAGACAGAATAAAAGGTTTTCAGTAGCAAGGACTTCCTGCAGGGTATGAAGAGTGAAACAGAAATGTCTGCCATCTTAAAGTGCTATGCAGCCATAGATGTCAACTCAAAAGGTTTATGCAGAATGCCCAGATGCCTGCCTCACATACCTGTCAGCCTCCTAGAGCAAGAAAGCTGTGGAAGGCCAGAAATAATATATATATTTTTCCATACTAAGGAATGTTTAAGCGTAACTGAGTGGGTGTGCACATTATGGCCCACCACTTAGCATTGCTTAAATAGGAGAAAAATAAAAATATACAGCTGAAATTCCAAAACCGAGAGTGTAGTGGTTAGACTCCTGGCTTTACATGTCGGTGCTCATCATTTGAGCACCAAGACAGGCAAGTTATTTTTACATGGGAAAGCAGTGTTAAATTAATACTTTCAATTTAAATTATGTAGTAACTGTTTTTTTGTCAACCAGGGTAGTGTAGCTGGTGTAAAGTGGAAGTGTGAGTGCATATAACATGTAAAAACCAACCAACCATGTATACACAAGTGTCCCATACAGCATAGTCACACCCCTTGCTAATGCTATGTGCTTGCTAAAGCACATAGAGGGATGTCATGTAAAGTAAATCATATGCACTGACTAAATGAAGTCATTATTCTGATATTTTCTAAAAATTAAAAATGAGCAATGGCTAGCAATGCTAAACTATGCTTACCATGTTTAAGCATCACTTAGATGTAAATGCTAAGCAGCAGGTAGCTCAACTAAGCAGATTTGCACACTGCTTAGCAAAGCTTAACATATTCAAAATGGTCCAAAGACTGAAAAGGGTGTGAATATCACCTTATTTAAATGGTGCGGGCAGGAATACAGCCAGAATCTGTTATAGTTCATCTATGCAGGTAGTATGGCTGGTGTAGGTGAAGGAGTGTGCTTTCAGGCACAGCTCTGGAGCATTCAGGAGTCCAGGGTCATGGCTGGACTCCTTGTAAAAAAACATGAGGTGAGACTGCTGCAGGGCCAGTACCAGGGCTCAAATGCAAAGGCAGAGGCCTGGGAACATCTCACATGTGATCTCACCAGTGCTACTGGAATTCTCCAGATTGATGAGCAGGTACTGCTGACCTAAAGCAGAGGAAGAGGGTGCTCTTGGCCCAGTATATCCAAGATGCATGGGCATGGAATGCTTCAGTGGTAAGTACCACTAGCAAGTAGTTTGTAGCAAATACTAGCCTGAGAATGTGATAGACAGGTATGCATAAGTTTTGTTTTACTCTCCTACAGCTGCAGCAGAAAGGGCTAGTAACATAGAAGCCCATGCCAGCAAGCTGCTGAGGCTGTGCTGACAGGCTGGTGAGTACAAATCTATTTTTCAGTATAGTGTGCAAATAGCTAAGAAGGAGTATATTGCTTACTGCTAATAGGTATACTGTTACTGTGTGAACTGAATAAAAAAAAGTTTGACCAACTAATATTGATGTTCATAGGTGTGTATTAGGCTAATGGCCCTGGAGCCTTTACAAGCCTAGCCCATAGGATTACCCTGACATTGTGCCACCCGACCTTAGTTCATAGTGCCTCTGTCGAGTAGAGCCACTGGAGTGATCCGCAGGGTGAATTTTCTATTTCCCATCCACTCATCAAAATTTCTCTTGAAAAGGACCAGTGAGGTGCTCTGCTTGACATGTATGGGAAGTCTATTCCATAGCATGGGTAGTCTCTAGGTTATGAACCTGTCCCTCCAGCATGTTCTGTTGATTGTGGTAATGAGGTTGAGGTCTCTGAAGTGTGTGGTGAGGAGGGATTGGGATTTCTTTAGATGCAACATTTCTAACAGAGCTGGGTCAGACATGGTTTTGTAAGTCAAGCAGAGATTTCCTCTAAGTAGGGGATATGAGACAGAGAATAATTGGAGTTTTTGAGTCTGTCCATATAGGACAAGTGTTTATGGCCTAGGATCTGCTTTGTGAGATATTTTTGTGGCCTCTCCAGTTGTTGCAGGTGTCTAGTGAGGTACATGCCAAATGGGGTATTGTACTCGATGATTGGCCTAATGAGGGAAAAGCAGAGGGAGACAATGACCTCTTTCTTCCTGGATGCAAAACTCTTAGTAATGAGATGTGCCACATAGAAGGACTTTCCGACCACAGTGGCAATGTCATGCTCAAAAGAGAGGTTGCTGTCAACCTGTGTTCCTAGATCTCTTATAACGCCTTCTGTGTTCCATGGACTACCATCAATGTGGTAATTCAAGGGAACTGGGTTTTTCCCAAAGGGGATAATGACACATTTTTGGCATTGAGCTTAAGGCCGTGGTTCTGACACCAGTCACTGGTGTCATTGGGGCCTTTTTGTAGGATGTCAACATCACTTGGGGAGTTAATAATAGCTCCCAACTTGCAATCATCTGCGAACTTAGTCAGCCAGAGTCCCTTTGCATTGGCCTGGACTTTAGAGAAGTAGATACAAAACAGGAGAGGACCCAGGACTGAACCCTGTGGGACTCCACTCGTGACTAGTTGGTAGTCTGACTTGGAGTCAGCTTTCACATGGTGAGTTCTATCTGTCAGCCAGTTTGCAACCCACCTAGTGATATAGGGGTTGATACCTAGCTTAGTGAGTATAAAGAACCCTACAAAAAGCTGTTGTGTTTATTCTGAAATGTTGTTGTAGACATATAGAATGTATACAGGTTCTTCACAGCAAATATGGCTGTGACAGCATACATTAACTGAGGTTGTTCTGTGAACCAGCTGTTAAGGAAAACTGTAGCTGGTGGAGCTGTAAAACAAGATATAACTGAAATGTAACATATATACTGCACTAAGGTCTGAACCCTGAATAGTAATCTGTAAAGGTTCAAAGTGTGTTCCATCCAGTATTGCCTTGTGCTAACCTTTGCTTTCCAGATTGTAGTAATCCAAAGTATTAACACACAGTACAATAACTATCTGTCATGCATGCATCACAGGATTACAAGTTCAGACTGTCTAATCCAGAGAATATTAGGCAGAAGCCAGTGAAGCAAGAAATGGCCATTCCCCTACTGGGCACAGTGTGATGAGAAATAGCTTAGTTGGTAATTTTGCACACCCAGACATGGTTCAAATCCAAGGAGTGGTATTAAGATATGTGCATATCTACACATAAGGAATCAAGAATAAATGTAAAAACAGTCAGGTAGTGTTAACAGATATTTTTTCCACAGGTTTTACAGTTAACTAAATGTTGGTAGTAACTGTATGAAAGGTATACTAATAAACTGTGTAGAACTGTTCAACTGTCCCACCACATGTCTGCAAATGACAGCAGGATAGGTGCATACAACATGCACTCTTCCCGCTACATGTCTCTCAAATGTCATGCTATCACGGCTAGTGGTTACTGTTGCCAATAACCCTGGACACAGATAGGAAACCAGTTGAAGTATGCACTCACATAACAGCAGTTCAGGGTACCCCTCCTGTGCCAGATATGTAACCCTGACATGCATAAGTCTCCTCTAGTCATGTACCCAGAGTTGTCACAGTTTGCCCCATACCATTACAGGCTCACAGTTTAATAGGTATGTTTGTGCTACAGAAGCTATAGGCCATAGGCAGATGTAAAGTGAGGGCAGACCCACAGAGTACTGAGCAGTACTGTTGTGGAAAATAGAAGCATAAACAGTTGTTAATGGACTGTTTTTCTCTCCCCCCACCCCTCATCTGGATCAATACTATAATTCATATGCTACAGGTATGTTTTTCTCCAAACCTAATGTTGGGACTTGTGTTCTATTATTGTTCATATATTTGATTGATTGCATGTTAACATACCTTGTTCAAATACCATTGTTGGTGGCCTGTTGCCACCAATGTTACTGCCATGCTCTTATGATGCATACTGTTGTTTCATTTATGCATGTGCTTGTTTTGCTATGCAACTGTTTCAAATCTGTTTTATGAGGTTAATTGGAACACCCATGCATGCTGTTATAACTAATCTTGAAATGTGTTGATGACTAACTAACATATTTTTTAAAACCTCAACACCATAGCAAATTTGAGAAGGCAGATCCTGGCAGATCTGTCTGTCCCACCTCATCTGGCTGTGGCACCAGGACCCAGCATGTCTGGGACCCATCATAGGACTTCCTCATTTGCTGGTCCTACACCACCTTCGGGTGGAACCCCCTCAGGGGATGGGGCTCACCCCCCCCCCGTGAGAGCGCGCATGGACAGGAGCCTGCCACCTGCAGTCAGTTCCGGGGTTTGGTGCTCAGTACCATCCAAGCACAGTTGCGTGGGCAGCTGTGCCAGATTGAGGGCCACCTAATGCACATCAAGGGGCAGGCCATCCTGCTTGTCCAGCCCCCAGCACAACCACCTTCGGGCCTTGAAGGAGCAGTGGTGACTGCCCATGGGCGGGGACCTCAGTACCACTGTATCTATTTTGGGGGCTAATGGGCTTCAGATTCAGAACCACCCTCCCCATCAAAGGTGTTTTTACCCCCTCATGTGTCATATACCACCCTTGCCTGCTGTCTTGTCTATTGGCAAATGCAACTTATCCCACCCAACCTTCCTCCCCAAACATACGTACAACCCTTCCCCAACATCCCACTCTCACCTTAAAAAAAGGGCATCTGTCCTGCAAAAAAACCCAATGCTCCATACATAGCTCTACATTTCACCCCATGTACAATGAAACTAATCAGTAAACCCTTAGATTACTCTGCACATGTCTGTTGCCAACACCCCTCCCTGTGGGGTGTGAGGCTGTAAATTCCAAATTCTACACATTTAATTCACAGCTGTTGCTGCCAAAGAAATATAGAGCTATGGTCCTTTCCTACACCCTTCCTGCACATCTCTAGCTGCCTTTCATAATGTTTTACTTTCTGCCTGCCCCCATTTTGCCACTTTCCTATCACCCTTTTTTCCTTTCTTTAAAGAAAATTAGCTTGGATGTAAGCGAGAGTAAGCGGTGCTAAGTGAAGCTAATAGGTCTTAACCATCTCTTAGCATCGCTTAGCTCCATGCAAAACCATGCAAACCCACTTACAACTGCTTAAAAGTGCCTTAATCTCTCTGTCTTCATCAGCCCTTGTTCTGCCCAGCAACAAGATAATCACTGCTAGCAAACCTCAAACGTGGGATGCTGTGCACTATAATCAAAGCAACGTACCACTACACCATCTGAACCTTGGGAAATGGTAATGTTTTTACAAGCATATCAGTAATTCTGGTCATTTAACATTAATGAAAAAGTAATCACTTCCAAGTCTGGAACCCCCAACACAGTGCACAATAATCACAGCAACATACCTCTACACCATCTGAGCTGTAGAAATTTGTAATGTTTTACAAACATATTATGCACTACAGTCATTCAACATAAGGGGGAATTATATATCCACAGTACTGCTTTATATATATATATATATATATAATATGTATATATATATATATATATATATATATATATATATATATATATAAATATATCTGTATATATCTATACATATATATATATATATATATATATATATGAATATGTCTATATATATATATATATATATATATATATATACATATATATATATATATATATATATATATATATACATATATATATATATATATATATATATATATATATATATATATATATATATATATATATATATATATATATATATATATATATATGAATATATATGTATATATCTATACATATATATATTATATATATATATATATATATATATATATATATATATATATATATATATATATATATATATATATATATATATATATACATATATGTAATATATATATTTGAAATAAAAATGGGTCTACATTGATTGAAAACATTTCAATGAAACTCATTTTGTCAAAGTCTCATTTCACTGAAAATTAATTTCCTGAGCACAATTCACTGAAAGCTCACATCACTGAAAACTCATTTGACTGAAACATATTTTGTCTGAAAAGGTATATGCCCTGTTCCTCATGTAGTGCGATCCTGGAGTTAGTATATATAATTGGGGGGATGTGGGGGGCACAGTCCTCCACATTGTAGGGTGTGGGGGGCATAGCCTCCCCCCACATAATTTGGGTATAGATTACCTCCTGGAAAGAGTTATCCATTCAATTTGTAAGTATCCATGCATATGGTTTAAAACATTTAAAATAGGTGGGGGGGGGTCTACATACCCCACACCCCCCAATGTGGGCAGCTGTGCCCACCACACTCCCCCTTATTATATATACTAACTCCAGGATTGCACTACAGTGGGGAACAGGGCATATACCATTTTAGACTAAATGAGTTTCAGTCAAATTAGTTTTTATTGAAGTGAACTTTCAGTGAATTGTGCTCAGGGAATTCACTTTCAGTGAAATGAGGCTTCAACAAAATGAGTTTCAATGAAATATGTTTTCAATTAAACAAAGTAGACCCATATATATAATATATATATATATATATATATATATATATATATATATATATTTATATGGATTCACTTTAGAAGTTCGAAATACTGAAATATCGAATTTCAGTATCTCGAGTCCAGAATGTCGAATCCTGAGAACAGCGAAGTTTCAGAAGTGCAAAATTCAAAACCTTGAATACCGGAGGTTTTGAATTTCGCACTTTTGAACTTTTGCTGTGGTTATGTATTCAGGTAAGTGTGTGTGTGTGTGTTAAATGTTTTGGGTAGGGGCTGTGGTGTGTGTCAGTGTATTTTGTTGCTGTGATGTGTGTGTGCGAGGAGAATGTAGCTTGTGTGGTGATGTTTTGTGTGTGTTTGTATGTAGTACGACCTCAGAGTGAGAATATATAAGTAGGGGGTGTGTGGGGGGTGCAGCCCTCCACATGGGGGTGCAGTGTGGCTTGCCCCCCGGCTTTTATGTAGTAGAGAGGTTATGTGTGTGTGTGTGTGTGTGTGTGTGTGTGTGTGTGTGTGTGTGTGTGTGTGTGCGTGTGCATGTGTGCGGGGAGGGGGGAGAATGGTATATGTGTGTGCAGTAGTACCATGAAATTCAAAATCTCTGGTGTGCAAGATTTTGAATTTCACAGTTTTGAGTTTTCATGGTTTTCTGGATTTGACTTTCTGGGCTCCAGATATATATATATATATATATATATATATATATATATATAGATATACATATATATATTCATACATAGATATATAGACAGATAACCGGCTTTTTACTGCAAAACATCTGCAAAAAGCCCAACAAATAGGGGGGGTTAAAGGGCAAACAATAGTGACATCTTTGAAATATGGTTATCATGTGTGTAGAAGTCTGCTAGAGTGGCATGGTTTGCTTTAACATACAATGCCAGATAGATTTCAGGTCAGAAACACAAATTAATGTTATTATTTACTGATGTCAATGCTCACATCATCCCAGTGATGTCTCAAAACCCCCCAACTGTTGTGGCCAACAGACAAAACATATGAGCCACACATATGTACTGTGTCTAGACATCTGGACAGTGGAGAGGTATAACCACAGTCATGTAACAGAATGGAAAATCCCATGACAGCTGCCAACCATATCACCCAGCACCTTCTGAACCACAGTAAGACCAACACAACACTAACCCAAATAAGCTCTGGGCAATTACCTATGTATATTCAAATATATCATGCACTACAGGGATGGAACTGTAGTGAAAAGCAGATAGTGGTGCATAAATGTCCACCCACAAACATTTGCACCACAGTCACAGCAACATACTTGTACCTCAAATGAACTCTAGAGTAGAATGACAGTTTGAACAAACATATCCTGTTTCCAAGCCACACACTTCACTGACATATACTGGCCTAACTCACAGTGTACTAGGAATCCTGAGGTGTTACAGGACATTTCTCAGTCTGTCCCTAGATACATATGCACCTGATAGACCGCCAGCAGCCATAGCAGCATGCACAGTCAGATAGAAAAATGATCAGTGGCACTCACATCTGCTACTCTCCCTACTCAGCCAAACATACATCAACACACAACACTGCTACACAATCATGGCAGTTGCTTCACAATGGCCAAACATGCATAACTCTCATACATACAGATTTTCACAGAATGTCCAGGGTGTGAGAACATATTCATGGCCACTGCTGCATAGCACTTCCAGGAGTCTGCTAAGTCAATGGGATGATACCTTGATTGCAGTCACTAAATAATGATAGACATCTGGACAAAGCATGACATACTTGGGGGACCGGGGCCAGAAAGAGGGACATATCTCACATAATGGTGTTACAAACTGAAACAGTTGCCAGTGTCACAGGCTTTGTTGTAACATAGCATCCCTGAAGGATATGATGTCTGAAACACCAATGGATATCAACAGTCACTGACTACAGTCCTCACATTATCCTACTCCTTCCACAAAAACAGATGTCGTCTGAAGAACAGACCAAACATAAAAGGCAAACCACTGGGCAGTCTGTGGACATCAGGACAGTTGAGAGGTATGTCAGAGACATATCACTGTCAGACGTCAAGTCACGTAGAAAATGCATGTCCAGACAAACCCTTTTGAACTAGCAACCACTATGTGTATAACAGCACTACTAACTTACAGTCTGTACCCAATTACAGAGCTTTGTTCCCCATGTTGCTGGGCTGTCTCCACATGTCCACTCCTGAGAGTTATTCCCACATACTGTCTGTGATAATGTAGCCCCCATACCTCCATAATGTCCTACATACAGGAAAGGAAAAGGGGCAGGGCACACATGAAGGTTGTAATTATAGCACTGTGTTGCTATGACATTGGCAAATGGAAAGACAACACAGCTGCTCTGGATGCAAGTAGCAAGTGGGAGACACAGATTGGTGCACAGGCCATCACCTGCTCATGAGCAGTACCTATAAAAGGCAAGCTGCTGCCTATGCAACACAGGTCTCAACCCATCTACCAAAGACAGACTGCGATGACACAAACCTAACCATTTGCATTGTTGTGAGGGAACTTCTGAGCACTATTGGAACTCCTGAGGACTATAACAGGTATGTCAATCATGTAAGCTTGTAATGGAATGCAGAAGTTGGGATGCAATGATGTCAAATGGGACATTAAACAGTAGGCTGCAACAAGACCTGCTGGACCCACATGTTGCTGTCCAGCACCTATGGCAATTTCTGCTTGCCCTGCCTGCATTGACATGGAACACATTTCTGGCCCCTGTGTCACCCCAGTAAAGGTCAGCTCATGTATGACTACTAATGGAGTCTCTGTTGTCCAATACTGAGTGTGTCACTGGTAGGCCAGCTACTTGGGACATTGTAATTATTCATTTGTCACCTGTGAATGCTACTCTGATACATATGCTTGTCTTACAAATGTAAGAGATGTACATAGGGTATGTACATACTATGGAGATGTGTATGTTGAACTGTATGTGATATACTGAGCTCATACCTGAGAACTGTCAAGAGTTTTGCAGACTGACCACATGTCTGCCTCATATTTGTAGTCAATGCCTCAGACAATTGTGTATTGTCTGGCACATAACTGGAAACCTACTAATGACTGAAGTCATAACAAATTAGCATAAATTTCATTGCCAGATGTCATATCCTGCAGAGTACACCTGTGAATGTGACACCATATTTGCTGGCAACTAAGTGTGCTTCAGCTAGATTCACAAGGTGACACTATTTACTGGCCTTTGCCCACCACTGATGTGTGCCTTTGTGCAGATGTCTTGATCTAACAGGAGCTAAGTATCTTACAATGAAACCCATGTCAATGCAAGTGTACCTTTTCTTGTAGGATGCTGGCATTTGTGCCGTCACTGACAACTGCTTTCTAAGTGTGGTGAGCACACCAACCTTCCCAGGTCTCTCATGCCATCATATGTTTAGACCCCAAATGGAGGCTGGCAAACCCACAGGTGGTGGAGTGTTGAACATTAGCATACACATACACACCTCCAGGCTGGCCAAATAGTATGACACATGGGTGACATCCCAAGTGCAGATAACAGTTGACAAAACACCTAGTCAAATCATAGCTAGCTACAGGCCTCCAACCATTACTGTGGACATCCACCACACCTATTGGGACTTGCTGGAATCTGTCAGGATTCAATCATCTACCCTGCTCATGGGTTACTTCAAATACCCAACTATAGTGTGCCTGACCTATGCCACCCAAACATGAACACATATAGATTCCTCGTCTTGGTCAATGGCAATGCAGTGAATTAGCCAGTCAACACTCCTACAGCAGGTGGGAATCTCATGTAACTGGTCCTAACCAACAAGAGTAGCCACTGTAGCACTCCTACTAATATCTGACCACATAGCCATCACTGTTCAGGTCACCATCTCCTCTGCCCCCCCCTTATAGTGTCAAACAGAATGAACTGTACACAAATGACTATAAATCCCCTTAGAGCAGGTAGAAATAGCTGTACAGCCAACATCCCATTTGTTGAAACTAGTAGCAGTGTCCAGACCCACACCACAATACTATATGGGCACCTACATAGCTGTATGGACTCAGCAGTACCTGACAGGACAACATCATCTCTCTCAAGGTAGGGTAAATGCCTGTGGTGGACAGCAGCAATACACAAATACCATAATAGGTGGAAACAATTGCTGGACAGGGCCAAGAAGGAACAGGTGTCTTATTGGAAGCAATGTCATCTTGGTCTGCACAAGCAAATAAGGACACAGGTGATATACCCTAAGGCTCTCTTTGAGTGCAAATTGGACACATCCACCAAGGCAAATCACTAAGCTTTCCACACTTTTCTGCAATTCCAGAGGCAACGCACAAATCTGCTCTGTAGTGGTGGTCAATAAAACCACATGCACATATGGCATAGATATAGGCAACCGGGTGCAGACAGGTGAAGTATAAATACCACCCTCCTATCCCCCCAGTGGTACACATGTGCATGTACAGTACCTGCCCCCCCTCCTCATTTTCAGGAAGCAGGTCCTTAATGTCCTCTCAAAGGCAACACACAGAGGTCTCCATAGGCATGATATCATCCCTGGCTGCATCCTACATGAACACAGGCATGGGCTCTCAGATCCATTCTGCACTGTAGTCAACCACAGCCTGAGCACCGGTGCCATCCCATCTGCACAGAGGACAGCCACTGTCATCCCTATACACAAACTTGGATCAATCCACCAACCCAGCCAGTATTATGCACATCAGCCTAACTAGCCTGCTCTGCAAGGATATGGAAAGCAATATCAAGGACATTATGAACAGGGACATCAGCAACATCACATTGCCTGAGGCCACACACCATGGTATTTTCAAAGGGAGATCAGGCCTGTTAAACTGATTGACCTCTCTGCAATGGTGAACAAACACAGGGACAAGGGGAAGATGGTGAAAAATACTTACCTTCACCTATCCCAATCCTCTCACACTAATCGCCAGGTGGACAGGATACATATGCCTACACAGCTAGGCACCAACCTGTAGGTTACCAGATGGGTAGCTAACTGGCCCAATTAAATTACCCACTCAGTCAAAGTAGTAGAACCCACCTCTAATAGTAAATTCATCCACAATGGTGTACCTCAAGAATTGGTCTGGGGGCCTCTACTGTTTGAGATATATGTGTTTGAAGTACAGGACAAAAGCAGTGGTCTGTGGCTGACCATGTGTATGGATGCTTGCAAGCTGCCCACTGTCTTACATTCCCCTACTGATGCAAGAGGCACTCACCCATTTACTGACTGGTACAATAAACATTACCACAAACAGAATGCTAAGAGAGGCATCATTCTCCCTGCTGTGGCATATGTTATCCACACTAAGTATGACAGTAATAATGTACTGAGCATGCAATCAGGTGTGAGGTGACTTGTGCACTGAGGTTGGTAGCAACCTGACAGTTTGCCTCTGTGTGGGCACCATTGAACAGAAGGCCATCTGCATGGCCTACCTCACAAATATGGGTATGTCATAGATAGGCCATAGGCAGACGTAAAGTGAGGGCAGACCTCTAGAGTATTGAGTAGCACTGTTGTAAAAATAGAGGCCTATGCAGTTGTTAATGGACTTTACTCCCCCCCACCCCCTCATCTGCATCACTAATTATTATTCATATACTACTATGTTTATACCATACCTAATGTTGGGACATGTGTTACATTATTGTTCATATAATAAATTGGATGCATGTTAACAGACCTTGTTCAAATACCATTGTTGGCAGCTGGATGTCGTCATTGTTACTGGCATGCTGTTACAATGCTTACTGCTGTTCCAGTTATGCATGTGCTCTGTTTGTTATGCAACTGTTTCACATCTGTTGTTTTGGGTTAATTTGAACACCCATGTATGCCTTTAAATCTAATACTGAAATGTCTTGTTCATGACTAACCAATATATCTTAGAAAGCCTCAACACCATAGCATGTTTGGGAAGGCTGATCCCAGCAGATCCACCTGGTCCCCCCCATCTGGCCATGGCACTGGGCCCCAGCACATTTGGGACCCACCCTGGAACCTCATCTTCTGCAGGCCCTGCACCACCTGGATGCGGGCATGGAGATGAGCCCGTCATCTGCAGTCAGTCTTGGGGTATGGTGTGCAATGTCATCTGCTCTGAGTTGGGTGGCCAGCAGCACCAGATGGAGGGCTGCCTGGTGCAGCTTGAGAAGCAGGCTGTCCCTCCTGTCCAGCCCCCACCACAGCCACTATTGAGGGTGTGAAGGTGCAGTTGGTGACTGCCTGTGTGTGTGGATGTCAGTCCCACTGTATCCATTTAAGGGCTCATGGGTCTCTGATTCCCAACCCCCCTCCCTGTCCAAGGTGTTTACCCCCCACATGTCATACACTGTCCCTGTCTGCTGTTTTGTCTGTCTTGTCTGTCTCCCTACCCAACCTACCTCCCCAGACATACCTGCAATCCTTACCCAACATCCCACTCTCACCTTAACAAAAAAAAAAAGCCATCTGTCCCCAAATAAATTATCGTCCCATACATAGCTGTCCATTTCACATGTAATCCAGTCCAATTGGCTTGACAACACATTTCTGTTGCCCTCACCTCTCTCTCTCTCTCTCTGGATTTTCAATGTCCAAATTCACCTCCAAATTCTATACAAATACACAGCTGTTACTGTATAAGAAATGGACAGCTGTGGACCTTCCCTTTACCCATCCTGCACATCCCTAACTACCTTTCATATTGTTTTTCCCTCTGTGTGCCCCTTTCTCACCACTTTCGTATAACCCCTTTTTCTTTTCTTTTAAAGGAATTAGCATGATTGTAAGCGGGAGTAAGTCAAAGTAAGCGAGTTTACGTGATGCTAAGTGAAACCAAAATGGATTAAGCATCTGTATGGTTAACTATATGTTGGCATTGCTTAGTGTCACGCAAACCCACTTAAAGCCACGTAAAACTGCTTTAATCACTTTGTCTCCATCAGCCAGTGTTCTGCCTAGCAACAAAATAATCAGCCCTGCCAAGTCTTGAAGGCAGGACCCCATACACTATAGTCAGAGCAAGGTACCCCTACACCATTTGAGCTGTAGAAGTTGCTGGTGCTTTTTCAAACATATTCAGAAGAGTCATTCAACAGCAGGGAAAAAGCTGTGTGTAATCATTCAAGTTTTGTATATATACATATACAGATTTTATATATATATATATATATATATATATATATATATATATGTGTGTGTGTGTGTGTGTGTGTGTGTGTGTGTGTGTGTGTGTGTGTACATAACATGTAGTGCAGTCATACTTCAGAACCATACCTTTCATCCTCTTAGAGCAAGACATCTGGGCAAAAGCTGTCAAAATGGGGGGGACAATGGGCCAAATGTAGGGGCGTACTTTAAATATTGCCATTAGAAACGTAGACAGTTGCAAGAGTAATAGAGTCTGATTCAGCATACATTTTCTGAAGGATATGAGGTCTGACACTGAAATGTATGTCATCATTTACTGACATAAATCCTCAGATCATCACAGTAATTTACCAGAGAAATATGAATAATTTGTGGAACAGACTGAAAATATGAGCAATAAACCTGAACATTCTGAAACAATCCAGCCAGTTAATAGGTATGCTCAGAACCCCGTAGTGGAACAAATTTGGACTGAGCCTGACAAAGTGGAGGGAGAAAGCTATGAACATAGGGGCATATCTGAAATACATGAGTAGATAAGCTGAGACAGTTGCTGCAGTACCACCATCTGTTCTAACATATATTGACTGAAATAGATCAAGTGCAAGACTCAGTTGCTTCTCATTAGTTAGTGACTTAAGTCATCACATCATCCCACTGATTTGTCAGGAATACACAGCACTTATGGAGACCAGACCAAAGATATGAGCCAGACAACTGGACATCCTATGCATATCTGGATATGACATGACATTAGGGAAATGACACTGAGCTGCTATGCATTTCACCAAGCACCTTCCAAACTACAGTCAGACTGACACAACACCACCCCAAATCAGCTATTGGGAATTACACATACATTGGTGCACAGTCTATCACCTGCTCATGAGCATTAACTACAAACAGCAAGCTGCTGGCTATGAGAAACAGGTCTATACCTCTACATGTATAGACAGAGAGAGAGAGAGAGAGAGAGAGAGAGAGTGAGAGAGAGACAGAAACCAAAACCAACAATACTTGGAAAGAAGAAAAAGGTATGTCAAACAAGTAAGCATGTAATGGAATGCAGTAGGGGTTATTCAATAATGGGAAGTAGAATGTTAAACAAATATGTCTCAACAAGACTTGCTGTACTGATATATTGCTGATCAGCACCTATGGACATAGCATCTGGGTTTGTCTGCAGTGACATATATCACAGCTCAGGCACCTGAGTAACCCCAGGAAAGGACAGCTCACATATGACTACTACTGGAGTGTATGTTGAACGATACTAACTGTGACACTGCTATGCCAGCTAGTAGGATGTCATAAATATCCATATGTTACTTGTGAATACAGCTATGATACACGTTTGTCTCACAAATCTAAGAGACCTATACAGGGTATGTGCATAGTAAACTACTGTTACAGACGTGTCTGTTGATCTGCATGTGATATACTGAGCATATACCATTCAACTGTCCAGTGTTATATACACTGACCATATGTGTGCCTCATATTTGTAGTCATTTACTCAAAGAGTTGTGTTATGTCTGAAAATCATTGGCAAATCTGTGAAGATTGACATTAGAACATGATAGCATATATATGAGTGTCAGACATCCTCCAGGGTATTTCTGTGAATGCAAAGCGTACTGAGCTATGAACTGACTTAAGTGTGTTACAGCAATATTAATAAAGTGTCACTAATGTTGGGCCATTGCTCCCCATTTATGTGTGTTGTTCTGCAGATGTCCTGCTCTAACAGGTTGAGAGGTATGACTGAGCAGCAAGAGTGTAAATACAGTGTGTCATACTGATATAGAGCAGAAATGTATATCAGGTATTAACTGTGCACATGTATGTATGAGTAGGTGTACCTGGCTGTCTCATAACAACAGACATGGGATGCAAAACATCAGGCAAATAAGCTGTACATGTTGTATATGAGTGTAATCTTAGTTTGTGTACATCCAACAGACATAAATTATTTCTACAGCTACTGGTTGTTGCATCGCCCTGACACAGACATGGGCACTAGAATAAACATGATTATCAGGTTGAAAATGGAGAGTTGTCCAACTGTGTTATGACCTTGTGTCCATGCCCACTATAAACAGCTGTATGAGCACCTACATAGCTGTATAGACTCAGCAATACCTGACTCATAAAACCTGCCTCCACCAAGGTAGAGTAATCCCCTTAACTGGACAGCAGCAACACACAAGCCACATAATCAGTTGCTATATTGGCTGCACAGGGCCAAGTAGGAGCAGGCACCAACTTGGAAGCAAGTCAACCTGTGTCTGAACAAGCATATTAGGTGTAAGGCTGTAAGGCTAAAGCTGTAAGGCTAACTATGAGTACATATTGGACACATCCACCAAGGCCAATCACAAGGCCATCTTCATACATGTCTTCAAGTCTCAGAGGCAACAACCCAACCCACCCTGTACTGGTGGTCAATCACACCACATACACAAACAGAGTAGCTATAGCCAACCTGCTGGAGACAGATTAACGGAAAACATCACCCTCTCGTCCCACCATCAGTATAGGTGGGTATGCACAGCACCCGCACTCTTCCCCTCATCATCAGGGAGCAGGTCCATAATGCATAATCAAAGGCAACAAATGTAAGTCTCCATGGCAGTTGATAACACCCCTGTCTGCATCCTACATGAACAAAGGCATATGCCCCCAGCTCCATTACACACTGTACGCAAGCAAAGCCTGAGCACCATTGACATCCCATCTGCAAGGAAGATGGCCACTGTCATCCATCTACACAAAGTTGAATGATGAATGGTGGATTATGCAATTTACTGGCCCTCATTGGAGAGAACATGACACATCAGGACCAGGAGTGCAATGCAAGCTCATACTGTGCTGATTGATGACAGGGGTATGATGTGGTCGTAAGTGGTGATTAATGCTAGTCAATGTTGATGTGCAGGTTATATAAATAATGTTGATCAATGTAGGAGGTCCTGTGATGTGTTACCCTGTTTATGTCTTCCAGGTGACATGCAGCATGCAAGGTAGCCAGAGTACACTGCAGCTGAAACTGTGGCCATCTCGAGATGATAATCAACCACCATGGGGTAATGTTTGGCAATGGCCAACAGAATCTGTGGGAGTGGAATGCTCTGTTGGATGAGCTTGTCCACAGATTAAACAACTTAGGCCACCATGGACGCACATACGATCAGGTCAGGCATCAGGAAACTGACCTGATACTTCATGCCCGGCAAAGGACTGCTGCCATGGCCAGAGACTATTCTGCCACAGGTGAGGGTCTTGCTACAGAGGCCCCACTTACATCAATGGAGGAGCTCCTTGCCAACTGTGGGGCAGTCATCACATGCCAGCAAAGCCAACACACACAAGTCATGGAGGTGGGTGGCATCCAGACAACAGGTGAGGAGAATTCAGGTAAGGCCCCAATGCACATCAATTTAATAATGTAGCAGTCATACTGGCTTCTGTAGACTATCTAGATGTATATGTCAGGTCAAACTGCATTTGTGGTTGGGGGTTTATAATGCATACTAGTGCACATCTGTGGTGAAGGGCAGCAAATTGTGTAGTATCAGAGCTTGTACTGTACATGTGCAGAAAAGTAGAATTCATTGTGTACCAATGCCACATGTAAGTCTGCTGATAATACCTCACCCCCACAACTACATAGGTACCTCTGGTCTGGATGTGGGACAGCAGCCTGAAGCTGGTGAGTATGGTATTATCCTGTTGTGGCTCGCCAATACCCCAGGCATGTTAAGGTCATGCATTTTACCATGCACACAACTGTTACTTTTAGCCATATTGTGAAATATGCATGTTCACTTGTGGTGGGGTTAAATGTATTGCATTAGAGTGATCATCACAGGCACCTATTTCCAGGAGGTGTAACATATCCGTAGCGTACCTCACAACCTGTCAGTGCAAGAAATCTGGACAAAGATCGATAAAATGGGGGGACAAAGGGACAAAACTAGGGATATATTTGAAAAAGTTTTATACAGTGTATATAAAAAGTGTACACAACCCAACTAATATGCCAGGTATTTGTGACATACAAAAATGAGACCACAATGAAACATTTCACAACTCTTCTCACCTTTAATGTGACCTATAACCTGTACAATTCAATTGATAAACAAACAAACCTGTTAGGGGAACAAGTATGAAAAATATAACACATATAATAAGCTAGATGGATAAGCATGAATGGCCTGAAGCTAATAATTTGTTGAAGTAGCTTTTGATGTAATTGCAGCATTACGTCTTCTTGGGTACACACCTGCCATCAATTACAGAAACTCTTTGATTAACAACAAATAAAGGTCAGCTGTCCTACTAGGCTTTTCCAGACATTTACTCAGTTGCCTGCTACAGCAACAGCCATGGTTCACAGAGAGCTTACAAAGCTTCAAAGGGATCTCATTGTGGAAAAGTATCAGCCTGGAGAAGGGTACAAAAACATTTCCACAGCATTGCATATAGCATGTAACATGGTGAAGACAGCCATCAAAAGGTGGAGAAAATATGGGACAACTGTGACATTGCAAAGAAGTGGACAACCCTCCAAATTTGATGAAAAGACAAGGCCAAAACTGGTCAGGCAGGCAGCCAGGAGACCTTCAGCAACACTAAAGGAGTTGCAGGAATCTCTGGCAAGTACTGATTGTGTACTACATGTGACAACAATCTCCTGTACTCTCGTTATGTCTTACCTATGGGGTAGGGTTGGAAGATGGAAGCATTTTCTCACACTGAACAACATCCGAGCATGGCTAAATTCTGAAAAACAATACATCATGTCTCCCAAAAGCATGAGGGAAAATCTGTTATGGTCTAATGAGACCAAGGTTGAACTTTTTGGCCACAATTCCAAAAGGTTTGTTTGGCACAATAACAACACTGCACATCACCAAAAGAACACCATTCCCATGGTGAAGCATGGTTATGGCAGTGTCCTGCTTTGTGGTTGCTGTTCATAAGCTGGAACTGGGGCTTAGCCAATTTGGAGGGGATTATGAACAGTTCCAAATGTCAGTCTTTTTTGGCCCAAATTCATCAGGTGTCTGCTAGATAGCTGAAGATAGAGAGGAATGCCATCTTTCCACATGACAATGACTCAAACCACACATCCAAATCAACAAAAGAATGGCTTCAGCAGAAGACATTCAATGTTCTGGACTGGTCCAGCTGGAGCCCACACCTACATACAATAGAAAATCTGTGGGGTGACCTAAAGACGGCTGTGCACAAGAGATTCCCCTCGCAATCTGACAGAGTTGGAGGGCTTTTGCAAGGGAGAATATGCAAATATTGCCAAGTCAGGAAGTGCCATGCTGATAGCCACCTTCACAAGAGGACGGACTGCTGTAATTAAATCAAAAGGTGCTTTAAGAAAGTATTAGTTTAAGGGTGTGCACACTCATGCAACCAACCTATTGTATGTATTTCATTTACTATATGTTACCCCTAACCGATGTATATGTTCTTCAATTGGATTGCACAGGTTATAGGACACATTAAAGGTGAGAAATGTTGACATGATTTTTGTGGTCTCATGTTATATATCACAAAAATCTGTCATGTTAGCAGGGGTGCGTACACTTATTATATCCACTGTAAGCTTAGAAAGTTGTTAAACAGGCTTTGTTTTAACATACATTTACTGCAGGTTAGGAAGTCTGCAACTCAAATTATGTCATTAATTAGTGGTGCCAATCCAAAGATCATCACAGTAATGTATCAGACAAACACAGGATTTATGAGGAACAGACCAACAATATGAGCCACTTATCCAGACATTCAGTGAAACTCTGTATAGTTGAAATGTATGTTTTGTAGTAGTTGCCACTGGGCTATACAGGTGATCAGCAATAATGTGTACATGGGTGCAGTGTGTGCTAGGTGAAGGCCTATCACCTACTAACACTACTCATGTATCCCAGAGGTATATATTACTACACTGCATGATGTTGAGGGCCTGTCCAGAGCATGTATGTTGTGGTCTGACTGTGTGTCATGAATGTTACTAGTTGGATATTGTGAGGTCTGTGTAATGCCTTTGTGCCACCTCACCTGTATGTGTCTGTGTGTGTGTGTGTGTGTGTGTGTGTGTGTGTGTGTGTGTGTGTGTGTGTGTGTGTGTGTGTGTGTGTGTGTGTCCATGTATGCATGCGTGTGTGTGCATGTGTGTGTGTGTGTGTGTGTGTGTGTGTGTGTGTGTGTGTGTGTGTGTGTGTGTGTGTGTGTGTATGTGTGTGTGTGTGTGTGTGTGTGTGTGTGTGTGTGTGTGTGTGTGTGTGTGTGTGTGTGTGTGTGTGTGTGTGTGTGTGTATATATACCAGCAAACCTTATAGTGCAGGTATTAATTTATATATGTTGTCTTCCCCTCGCAGGTGGACATGTTGGCCATGAACCCTCCCACTCAGAATCTGATGTCAGTGTCTCTGCAAACTCTGACCATGATGGTGGTCCTAGTGAGCACATGTGGGATTGTCAGGGGCTGAATCTGTGCCATCAGCTGACATAGGTTCATAGGTTCATAGGTTCATAGGTTTATACTAGGCTATCTGCCCTAAGGCATTTATAAGCCTAGCCCAGAGTTTTTGTGGCTTACGCCACCCCTTATGTTAAAAAATACTGTGCCCATTAGTTTGTTGTGCCTCTGTCCAGCAGTGACACAGAGATGATTCCCGGGGTAAACCTACGATCTCCCATCCACCAATCAAGATTTCTCTTGAACAGAGCCAGCGAGGTGCTCTGCCTCACATGGACCGGGATTTTATTCCACAACATAGGGAGTCTCTGGGTGACAAATCTATCCCTCCAGCATGTCCTATTTATATCCGTGCTAAGGTTTAAGTCGCTTGCTCTAGTGGATCTGGTAGATTTGGATTTTTTGAGGTGGAGCATGTCCATTAATTCCGGGTTGGACATGGCCTTGTATGTCAGGCACAGATCACCTCTGAGCAGATGGTATGCGACTGAATAGAGCTGGAGTTTCTTCAGTCTGGCAGCATATGACAGATTTTGGAGTCCCTTTATCCTTTTGGTGAGGAACTTTTGGGGTCTCTCCAGTTGCTGCAGGTGTCGGGTGAGATACATCCCGAATGGGGTATTGTACTTGATCATTGGTCTGATAAGTGAAGAGTACAGGGGGAACAATGACCTCACTTGATCTGGATGTGAATCCCTTCATGATCAGGTGGGCAATGTAGAAGGTTTTTCTAACCACTTTAGCAATGTGAGTGTCAAAAGAAAGGCCACTGTCAACCTGGGTCCCCAGGTCCCTGATAACCTCTTCTGTGCTTAGTGGATTGCCACCTATATGGTAGCTTGGGGTTACCTTGTTTTTCCCGAAGGGTATGACTATACATTTTTTGGCATTTAACTTCAGGCCATGGCTCTGGCACCAGCTATCAGTTTCCATGAGACCCCCTCTAAAGGATATCTGTGTCCGATGTACTTTCCACTATGGCTCCCAGTTTGCAGTCATCTGCAAACTTTGTCAGCCATAGTCCTCCTATGTTAGCCTGTACTTCTGAGAAGTAGATGCCAAACAACAGGGGGCCAAGGACTGAGCCCTGTGGGACACCACTTGTGACCGGCTTGGAGTCTGACATGGCGCCAGCTACTCTAACCCTGTGGGTTCTGTCCTTTAGCCAGTTTGCAACCCATCTTGTGACATATGGGTTTACATTTAAGCTGGTAAGTTTCTCTATAATACCCGAGTGGGGTATTGTGTCGAAAGCTTTTGCAAGGTCAAGGTAGGCTGTATGGACTGCCTTTCCCTCATCAATGGCCTTGGTGACTGTTTCGAAGAAGTCGACCAAGTTCAAAAGACATGATCTGCCCTTGACAAAGCCAAACTGGGTCGGGTCCAATGTCTGCAAGTCCCTATGTCTTTGTTTATGAGTTCCATTACGATCCTCTCCATAGCTTTGCAGACCAGGCTTGTTAAGCTTATGGGGCGGTAATTACCAGGGTCTGTAGAGGCACCGCCTTTGTGGAGTGGGACCACAGTTGCCGTACGCCACTCCTTGGGCATGTATCCTGTGGTAAGGCTAAGATTAAACAGCTGCCTTATGTGCGGGTTTAGTTCCTCATTGAGTTCATGTAGCACACAGCCGGGGACACCATCCGGTCCCATTGATGCTGTGTTTTTAGCTTTAGAGAGAGCAGCTTTCACCTGTGCATTGGAGATGTCTGGGAGGCTGCACTCCTCTGGGATAGTTATCTCTCCCTTTGGGGGGGAGAGGGGGGTGAAGTTTGCACTGAACCTGTCTGCCAGTATGTTGGCAATGTCTGTGGGTTCAGTGATTTTTGTATCATTTTGGACTAATTCTGAGCATATCTGGGAGTTTCCACGCAGGTTTCTAACATAGCTGAAGAAGGCCTTATGATTGTCTTTTGAATCTATGGCAATTTTTCTCTCAAAGTTGGCCTTGGATGATTTTATGAGTGCTCGTATTTTTTTTTACTAATAATGATCAAAGGTGTCTTCTCTTTTATGGATTTTGCTCTATCATGTAACAGCTTTCTCCTCTTATTGTAAAGTTTGTTTATGGCTGGGGTCCACCAGACTGGACGTTTGCCCTTGGTGGAAAGAGTCTTGGTTTTATTAGGTATTGCCTGATCCATGCAGTCCTGGAGGTGTTCGTAGAAGGCATTTGTAAGGGCTTCCGCAGCTTGGGTTGTGGTTTCCACTGGCTCGGGGGCCTTGAAGGATACCACACCAGTCTTGAGTAGTGTGACGTTTGCTTTAGAGAAGTTTTTCACTGTGGTCTTTTTTGTTTGGGGTGGGGGCGGGATGTGGATATCCAGTGAGATTAGTTTATGATCTGATCTCACCAATGAGGGATATACTTCCGATGTGAAGCATTTTGTCCCCATGTTTGTGATGATGAGATCTAGTATATTTTCTCCTCTTGTGGGGACGGTGACTAGTTGTTCCATGGCATTTGAATTTATGAACTCCAGGAACCTTTGGGCTAGAAAGTTTGGGCTTGAGTAATGTTCCCAGTCTATATTCGGGTAGTTGAAGTCACCCAATATAATGGTGTTTGGAGATACTTTTATACCCTCCAGTGTCTTCAGGAAGGCTGTGTGGGGTTCCTGAGTTTGAGAGGGTGGCCTGTAGCATGCTACAAATTGTAGAGCAGTTTTGCCTATGGTTAATTGCACCTGGATGGTTTCTGATGCTTCGTGCGTTGCCACCAACCTGGAGGTGTGGGTATCCTTGATGAATATGGATACACCCCCTCATTTTGTGGTGTGGTCTGGGTTTTGGGGCCGGAACGCATGATATGAGGTAAAACCCGATAGTGCCGGGGTGTTCTCAGGAGCCTTGAACCAGGTTTCAGTCACAGCACAGACATCGATGTTCTCCATACTGAGAAGGGCCTCGAGTGCGTGCATTTTGAGATTTAGACTTCTGGCATTGAGCAGCATTACCCTTAGTTTCTTCCCATTTTTGTTTTCTAGGGTGGTAGGTTTAGAATTTGAGCCTTGCCTAAAAAAGGCACTATGGGGTGGCAAGAGCCTTAGCCAATATCTGGAATCCCAGGGTGACAGGTGCAAGCCGTCCCTTAAGCAGCGTGGCTTGTCAAGCATGTCATCCCAGGCAGACAGACACTGGATCCCCTTTGAATGACACCAGAAATTAAGCCAATTGTTAAAGCTGATCATCTTGTCTCTATGTTGTGGCATCATTCTTGGTGAAGGAAGGATGCTGCTCAGGGTCAGGGTCATACCTGCCTGGGCTACATAATCAGAGAGCTCCTCTATGTCTCTTTTCATGTAGTCCAGGGAGGTATCGTCTCAGGTCGCTCACACCAGCATGGACAATGACTGTGTCATATTTGTACTTGCTGTGGAGTGACCAGTGCTTGTGTTTTGTGGCGGATTCTAGCGCCCGATAGGCAGCTTACTGTGACCCTCTCCTTGTTCAGCCTGGTGAGTGGGACATCAGTGTGTCTGACTATGGAGTCACCTATGACAAGTATGTTTGGTGTTGTATTTGGCCTTAAGGGCTGTGACTGCTTTGCACACTGATTTTGTGTTTTATGTGTTGCCTGTGGTGTGTCATGAGGTGGCGGTTGCTTGGGTGTCTGCTTTGGAGGCCTCTGCTGTTTAGGTAAATTTTTGCTCAGAGCCTCCAAATATGTCTTTGTGTGTTTATGTGTTTGATTCATTGTTGTGATAGCTTTATGTGAGACTGGTTTTGTGGTGTGTGTAGTTGCCTTCTCCTCCTGTCTAGTCTTGCCAGTCCTGAGTTGAGAGAGCTCAGCCTCCAGTTTGGCTAAATAGCTGCATCTCTCACAAGTATTTGTGTTATGTAGGAGGAGGAGAGGGTTGTCTGTGTACATGAGGCAATTGTAACATTGCCTCAATATTCCCAGATTCACCAACTGGACAGGAGAGGACGCCAGCATCTGGCCCTTCGACATGCTAGAGAAATTAAGAAGTTTGGGGTGTAACTGAATGAGAGAGGACTTAGTAAGGAAGTGGGTACTCCTGGGGGGGGGGGTTCGCTAGTGAGGGACTTTGTATAATACAGAAGTGCTAAGCCTGAAAAGAAGATGCTTTTAAGACAAGTGCTGAGCTTTTTTTTTTTTTTTTTTGGAAAAAAAAAAGCTTTTTAGGAACAAGTGCTAGCTTTTTAGTTAAGGGATATACTGTTTAGATTACTAGTAGAGCAGTTCTAAGGGAAAAATGAAGAACAGACTTTATGGAGCCAGAAAAGTTTAACCTTGTTAAACCGGCTGCCCAATGCTGCTCTAGTGGCAACTCCGCTAATCGGCTAAAGCACGCTAAAGTGTGCTTGACAGCAGGGGCTGGAAAGAGCCAGGAATTGACCCAATACGACCAATAAAACTACAGTTTCAAGTCAGTAACCACTCCAACAGGGGGCAGGGGTGCTGCTCAATGTTTTTCACTGCCACTGATCAACAGAGAGACTTTCCTTTAGCCCAAGCAAAAATGGCCTCACAGAAACTTACAAACAGTTCAGGAACAGCAAGCCTGTAACTGAACTTTTTTAAATCTCAGAAAAGTGGGAAAAAAGCAAGATTTTCTTTTTGTTTTTGTTTTTTCACATTTTTGACATCCCACAGTCATCCACAATATCCCCACACACAGTCACAATGCCCACACATACCCATTCCCAACAGCCTCAGATAATGGACAGCTGGCAAGTGGTGGCATGGAACAGGCTAGTGTGGTGACTATGGCAAGTGTGAGTGCAGACACTAGCCATAGCCACAATGCAGGCAAGGTTCCACACAGGCAGAAGGACAGAGGTGCTTAAAGGAGGACTGCTGCCCTTCGGGTCGCTGTCACAAGTACCACAGCAGGTGATACCAGACGCATGTTTTGGGCTGCCATGGAGGCACAGGCATGTAGTGAACACAACACCAGACAAATAATCAGGGTTTTAGATGCAACTCTTCCTGGGTTACATGACGACATATGTGACCTTGTTGTGGTCACACATCAAAATACTGAGGTCATATATAGACAGTGGGGTGAGACCTTGACAATCCTTGACCATGCAATGTCTGTGGCTGCACTGTGTGGTGGGAGATGGGCATCTGCCATGTGGATGTAGGTCAGCACCAACATCAGCTGAGAGTCTATGTGGCCATGTACCTTCACACTCCCATAGTGGCAGTCCCACCAGCAGTACCGAAGGGTGGATGCTGTCCATACCACAATGGAGCAGGCCATGGGCACATGGTCCTGGCCAGTCCCATCAAGGACACAGATCCAGCAGACAGCAGTCACCATCGGGGAGTAATACTGCATCTGACATTGGCCTGGTGGTGCCAGTGAGACCCCTGGCAGGACCAGTTCACATGTCTGTGGCCAGAGATGGTGAACTCTACACCCTAGCATTTAAGGTCCACAGCTGTCCAATATACCCCTGTGTAGGGCAGCCACATGGCATGACTGTGTGTATACAAACACACACACATTACCATCACAACTAGGTCACCTCCAGACACACACACACCACTTCTGCACAGCCCATTCATAGAACACTCCCCAGACAGACACAGATGATGTCCACCATATGGCCCAGCCTAGGCCTCTGGCAAACCCATACAACACCTAATGCATATGGTGATACCTGTGCCAGATCCCTATCATCCATACCACTGATGCAGGGACATGCTAATATGGTTCTGATGCACACGGTGAAATAAGTACAATTTAGCTATGTGATGCTGTGTAAGGTCCTGTCAGCTGGCATTTGTAATTTGTACACCTCAGAATGAGTGTACCTTTTCAGCCATGATTCATTATTGGTGTTAGTAACTCTGACTGAATGTAGTCTCACTTGCTGTATTCTGTTTGTGTTCTAGGTGTTTGTGTGTCATCAAGATGTGGCCCTGCAGACATTGCCAATGAGGGGTATGACAGAGTGATAACACATCTATTGTGACAGAGCCGAGGTATGGCTGTGTATGTACAGATTTAACAGGTCTGTGTAATAGTTATTGCATGTGTCACAGAGCTTATAGGGCTGAGGGGTGCATAAGGTAAGTCTTTGGTGGTTGACGTCAGCAGCCCTTGTAAAGTGGACAATGGTAAGTGTAGTGGGTGGAACACACTTCAGACTGGTAAAAAAACACACACACCTAGAGGATATTGTGTTGACCAAACACACAGGGAATACTGTTCCCACGCGCACACACACACACACACACACACACACACACACACACACACACACACACACACACACACACACACACACACACACACACACACGCACACGCACACGCACACTCACGCATGCACAGGATCTCAGTTGCCACTGTTGGGTTTGGAACCCTACCCATCTAGTTAGTGGTACTACAGTGTTATGCGGTTATCACAGGTGGCATGGAACTAATAGTGTGATGACTGTTCCAAGGTACCTGTAAATTGAATAACATCACATGCCCTTGTGAGGTACGGCAATGTGGGTGTACTGGGTGTGGAAGGACTCAATAGACTGTCACCTACGAGTCTATGCACTCACAAACACTGCTATACACACGCCAATGCACACACAATTGCCAGTACTGACATTAGTAGCCTTGCCTATCATGTTATTCATTCCATACAGTTACATAGCTGTTGCAGGTGGCACATGGTTTATAGGGCTGAAGAGTGTCCACAAATACCTCTATGGTGGATGTGAACAACGGCCTTTGTAAAGTGGACCTTGGGGCATGTACTGGGAGTACCATGGCCTAAAATTGTAAATCACAGCAATCCACTGGATATAGTTCTCATTCAAACACACACACACAGGATACTGTTTTCACACACAAACACAAACATTTGTTTGGACTGAGAATAGAACATCTACCTATGTAGTCATTGCTACTACAGTATTATGCATTTATTGCATGCACCACAAAGCTTACAGGGTGAAGAGTGTCCCAAGGTAATTCCAAGGTGAACAACATCACCAGGCTTTGTGAAGAATGGCAATGGGTGATTTACTGGGTGAGAATGGACCCAACATACTTGAACCTACAGTTATACACACACACACACACACACACACACACACACACACACACACACACACACACACACACACGCACACGCACACACACACACAAATACACTCATACACACATTTGCCAGGACTGAGATTAGCAGTCCTGCCTATCTTGTTAGTCAGTCCATGCTGTTACATAGTTCCTGCATGCGGCATGGGGCTTATTGGGCTGAAGAGTGTCAACAGATATCTCTATAGTTGATGAAGACATCGGACCTTGTAAAGTGGACCTTGGGATGTGTACTGGGGGTACCATGGCCTAAAATGTAAAACCCATCCCCCCAATGGATATAGTTCTCATTCAAATACATACACAGGATACAGTTCTCACACACACATTTGCCAGCACTAAGATTAGAACCCCTAAATATCTAGTTATTGCTAATACATTGTTATGCATTTATCACATGCGCCATGGACCATATAGCATGAAGAGTGTCCCACAGTTCTTCTAAGGTGAACAACATCACCAGCCCTTGTAAAATATGGCAATGGGCAGTGCACTGTGAGAGTGAGGCCTGAAAATGTTGTATCCTACAAAGATACACACTTACAAACACTTACACAAACATTTGCTAGGACTCAGATTAGAACCCCTCTCTATGTAGTCATTGGTGCTATAGTGTTTTGCAGTTACCACACACACCATGGAGCTTACAGGGTGAAGAGTGTCCCAAGGTACCTATATAGTGAATAACATCACCAGCCCTTGTAAAGTATGGCAATGGTAGGTGTACTGGTTGAGAAGGGCCTGAAACTACTTTCACCCACATGTTTACACACTCACAAACACTTTTATACACACTAATGCACACACACATTTGCCAGTACTGAGATCCATAGGTTCATAGGTGTGTACTAGGTAAATGGCCATGGAGCCTTTACAAGCCTAGCCCATAGGATTACCCTGGCATTGTGCCACCTGACGATAGCCCCCAGTGTGTCTAATGAGTATATCCACTGGAGTGATCCCCGGGGTAGGATTTCTATTCCCCATTCACTCATCCAGATTTCTCTTGAAGAGGCCTAGTGAGGTGCTCTGCTTGACATGTATGTGAAGTCTATTACACAGTGCGGGCAGTCTCTGGGTTATAAACCTGTCCCTCCAGCATGTTCTGTTGATTGTGGAAATGGGGTTGAGGTCTCTGGGGCATGTGGTGAGGATGGATTGGATCCTTTAGATGTAGCATTCCTGACAGATCTGGGTCAGGCATGGCTTTGTAAGTCAGGCAGAGATCGCCTCTAAGAAGCCAATATGAGACAGAGAATAGTTGGAGTTATTGGAGTCTGTTCATATAGGACAAGTGTGAAAGGTCTAGGATCCTCTTTGTGAGGTACCTTTGCAGCCTCTCCAGTTGCTGCAGGTGTCCAGTGAGTTACATGCCAAATGGGCCATTGTACTCATTGGTTGGCCTAATGAGGGGCAAGTAGAGGGAGACAATGACCTCTTACTTTCTGGATGCAACATCATTAGTAATGAGATGTGCCACATAGAAGGACTTTCTGAAGACAATGGCTCTGTGGTGGTCAAAAGATAGCTCTCTGTCAACCTGTGTTCCCAGTTTTCTTATAACGACTTCAGTGTTCAGTGGACTACCATTGATGTGGTGATTCATGGGAACCATGTTGTTCCCAAAGGGGATGTCAGCACATTTTCTGGCATTGAGCTAAAGTCCAGGGTTCTGACACCAATCATAGAGCTCAGTAAAGCCTTTCTGCAGGCTGTCAACATCACTTGGGGAGGTAGTAATAGCACCCACCTTGCAGTTATCTGCGAACATTATCAGACAGAGTCCCTTCATGTTGGGCTGGACATTAGATGCATAGATACAGAATATGAGTGGACTGAGGACCAAACCCTGTGGGACTCCACTTGTGACTGATTGGCAGTCAGACATGGAGTCCACTGCTTTCACACTGTGGGTTCTATCTGTGAGCCAGTTTGCAAGTCACCTAGTGATATAAGGGTTGATGCCTAGCTGAGTGTGTCTATGATTCCTGAGTGGGGAATGGTATCCATGGATTAGAAGGCCCACCTGTCTTGTACATAGTTATTGCACATGGCACAGAGCTGTGTATGACAACAGTGGGCCTTGTAAAGTGGACATTGGGATGTGTACTGAGTAGACCACAGCAAAGAATTGCAAAATCCACCCCCAATGGATATGGTTCTCACCTAAACACACACAGGATACTGTTCTCGCACACATACACATGCACATTTTCCAGGACTGAGATTAGAACCTCTACCTATCTAGTTATTGCTGCTACAGTGTTATGCAGTTATCACTTGTGCCATGGAGCTTATAGGGAGAAGGGTGTTCCAAGGTACTTCTAGGGTAAGGAACATCACCAGCCCTTGTAAACTATGGCAAAGGGAGATGTACTTGGTAAGAAAGGCCACAGAATACTTTAACTGATGTATATACACACTTACAAACACAAATACGCTCACACACACACATTTGCCAGGACTGAGATTAGAACCCCTACCTATCTGCACTATAATGTTATAGTTTCATAGTTTCATAGTATAGTACTAGGCTATCTGCCCTGGGGCATTTGTAAGCTTAGCCATAGTGATGTGGCTTTTGACACCCCATGAAATGGTACAAAAAATGTACAGAATAAATTTAGAATACTGTGCCTCTGTCTAGTAGTGACACAATGAAGGTCCCCTTATATAATAGAATTAGTTTACTGTGCCCCTGTCTAGCAGTGACACAGATGTGACCCCTGGGGTAAACTTACGATCTCCCATCCACTCATCAAGATTTCTCTTGAAAAGAGTCAGTGAGGGGCTCTGCCTAATACGAACTGGGATCCTGTTCCAAAGCATGGGAAGCCTCTGGGTTATGAATCTATCCCTCCAGCATGTCCTATTCATACTTGTGCCGAGGTTTAAGTCTTTAGCTCTCGTGGTCCTGATGGATTTGGATTTTTTGAGGTGGAGCATGTCCATCAGATCCTGATTGGACATGGCCTTGTACGTCAGACAGAGATCACCTCTGAGCAGGTGGTATGCTACTGAATAGAGCTGAAGTTTCTTTAGTCTGGCAGAATAAGACATATGTTGGAGACCCTTGATCCTCTTGGTGAGGTACTTTTGTGGTCTCTCCAGCTGTTGCAAGTGCCGGATGAGGTACATACCAAATGGGGCATTGTACTCAATCATGGGTCTGATGAGGGAGGAATATAGGGGTACAATGACATCCTTGGATCTGGATGTGAATCCCTTCATGATGAGGTGTGCAAGGTAGAATGTTTTTCTAACCACTTTGGCAACGTGGGTGTCAAATGAGAGGTCGCTGTCGACTTGGGTCCCTAGGTCTCTGATTACTTTTTCCATACTCAGTGGGTTGCTGTCTATGTGATAATTTGTGGGTACTTTTTTTTCCCAAAGGGATGACTATACATTTTTTGGCATTTAGTTTAAGGCCGTGACTCCGGCATGCAGTTATCTCATGTGCCACAGAGCTTATAGGGTTGAGGGCTGACTAAAAGTACATCTAAGTTGACTGACATCAGCAGGGCTGCTAAAGTAGAGCAATGGGAACTGTACTGGGTGTGAATGTGTTCAAAGTCTTAAACCTGAAAAATACACACACTTTTACATTTGCCAAGACTGAGATTAGAACCCCTACCTAGCTAGTTATTTGTACTATAGTGTTACACAATTATCACAAGTGCCACAGAGCCTGTAGGGTTGGGGGTTGCCCAAAGGTACTTCTAGGGTGACTGATAGCAGAACTGCTAAAGTAGGACAATGGGAAATGTACTGGTTGTGAATGGGCTCAAAACTTTAACCTACAAACACACACACATTTACATTTGCTAGGACTGAGATTAGAACCCCCTACCTAAATAGTTATTTGTAATATGGTGTTATGCGGTTATTGCACACATCACAGAGCTTATAGGAAAGAGGTCAGTGCAATAGTACTTCTACAGTGAATGACATCAGCAGATCTTGTGACGTAAGGTAACCGGAGCTGTACTGGGTGGGGATGGACTACACACATACCCCACAATCATGGTTACATATACTGGGACTATGATTAGAACCCTTACCTATTTAGTTATTTGTATGACAGTGTTACACAGTTATCACACATGATATAGAGCTTACAGGACTGAAGCCAGTCCAAAGGTACTTCTAAGGTGACTGACATTAGCAGATATTGTAAAGTAAGGAAATAGGAAGTGTACTGGGTGGGTAAGGCATCATAAATTGTAGACATACAGAGACACACACACACATACACACACACACACACACACACACACACACACACACACACACACACACACACACACACACAGACAAAGGTAGGTGATGTGATATTCCAACCCCCACCTGAGTACTATCAGACAATGAATCTCATCTTCATGCTGACACATGCCAGTAGTTACAACTGGTATGCAACTGTGTGCAGCAGAACATCACTCTATGCCATTCAGGGTATCTCTGTGTATGACTCACTCTCTTTGTGTGTCTTCCTGTGTGTCTCACTCTATCACTTTCTGTCCCTCTCTTCCCCATGTCTATGTGTGTGTATGCTTGACATACTGTAATATGTTGCACATATATGCATGTGTGTGTGTGTGTGTGTGTGTGTGTGTGTGTGTGTGTGTGTGTGTGTGTGTGTGTGTGTGTGTGTGTGTGTGTGTGTGTGTGTGTGTGTGTGTGTGGTGTATGTATCACATGCAACAGATGCAGATATACCACATATGTGTCACCTACAGCTGGCTGTGGGTAATCTTGTCTGATGGGTGTGTGTGGAGACAATTAGGTTTACATAGCTGTGTGTATCCAAAGGCATTTACACAATACAGAGATATATAAGTCCGATGTGGTTTCAGACATGAGCTTCACTTTTCTAAGTGTAAGAGCTTGCTCAGTATGACCTTCTATGGTAAGTGTGGGAATCCATTCCAGGGATAGGTATATTCCAGTCAGGGGTGTTGTGTGCCACAGCCATACGTTGCAACCTGTTTGTGCAAGATATCTGAAGATAGGCTGCCAATATGGGGAAACAATGGGCCAACCATAGAGGGGTACAGTAACTATTGCTCTTATCAATGTATGAGTTGTTGAGTTAGGCTTTGTTTTAGCAGACATTTTCTGACATATGTAATGTTTGACACTGTACTGTATTGTGTCATTACCTACTGACAGATATAATTGGATCAGCACAGTTATTTACCAGAGAAATACAAGATGGATGATGCACAGACCTATATTATGAGGTAAAGGCTAGACATTCTTGCACAATCTGGCCATTTGGGAGGTGTGGCTACAGCCGACTGACTGATGAAGCTGTGTAACAGGTCCAGCACCTTGGTGATATATTGGCTGGGCATCTCCTGGTTATGTAGTATTTTTCTTACCTGAAAGGTCATATCCTGGTGTGGCCATACCTGTCAACTATACAGATTCTCACAGAATATCCAGATTTATGCCTCATATATCTGGTCATTTTCACTTAACATTGTGGTTTTCTAGCACATTTGTTGCAAACCACTCAGGGTTGCAGTCAGAGAATAATGACAGAACATAAGAGTTTCAGACTTCACACCCTTCATGACATCCATGCTACACACCCCACTGTTATTCTATCAACTTTCTAACATTATGAGAGCAATATTTCAAATGTGTCCCTATAGTTGGATCTTTATCCCATCATCATGTATGGCTTTGTCCAGATTTCTTCCTCTATGAGGTTGAGATTTATGCTACTAGCATTTAGCAGCATGGCCTTACATTTGCATTTTGTTGACTGTGTTATGTTGGTAGTATGGTCCCCGTGACATTCCCAACAAAGGCACTATGGGTGAGGCATGGGCCTTTGCCATAGGCCTGTAGGCCATCTGAGATTGATGCAGGCCATCTGTGCCAAGGTAGTGTGTTCTGTTACTCATATGTTCCCAGGCTGCCAGGCAGTGGACTCCCCCTGGGGTGACAATGGTAAGTGACAGAATGCACTGCTTTGCTACTAGGCATCATATCTCTCTACATATGTGAGCCAGACATCTGGACAATGCCATGAGTAATTGGATGACAAATGTCTAAATATATGGACCATTGTAGCTATTGGCCTAACAAACTTGGAAGGATGATACAATAACAGATTTTGCATTAGCATGCATTTTTCTATAGGGTATGACATCAGAGACATACAATCCATCATTATTTTCTGACTTTAGACTTTTATGGTTTGCCAATGATTTGCCAGACAACCACTATTTTGGAATAAAGACACCACAAATATGATGCAAACCCCTGTACATTCTGCAAAGGTTCTGTGCAGTTGGGCGGTATGGTAGGCAGTGTGTAGGTTACTCCAACCTGTGCACTATTTATATGTGTGGCCCCCTGTGCATGACCTGTCCAGCTTCCCGGCAGTAATGGATATTGACATCTGGACAGTGTGTAGAACTCCCACCATAGGTGTAGCTGACATGCAAAAAATAGTTGTCACTGCATTTCATGGAGCATGGCCCTGTCTACCATAGTACTGTATCTAGGCCACTAGGACACAACAGCCATGAGAATTTGCTGGCCATATCCTGACAGTATTCCCCACACATATACATAGCTCATTGACCCCTGCATATTGTGGACATGAAACAAGTTATCCTGTTGAGTGGGACAGCCCTGACAATGTGTGCTCTGCTGCTATTAACCTACAAACTTCCATATTACTGTATTTGTATGGGAATATGGGTGTGGGGGTACACCTGTCAATGGTACATATTTGCACAGACTGTGCTGATATTGGCTTTACATTTTGGTTCCATTTAGCATAGTATGGTGCCCTGTCTTGGAGAACAGAGACATATCACTAGAGACCACAGATTAGACTGTAATGCCATACAATTGAGTTTCAGACTTATTACCCATCAGAGCCTTACTGCAAATGCAAGGCCTACTGTGATATCACTGTGTAAGTCTGTAGGGGGATATTCCATCATTGTCACCATTTGTGGGTCTTTGCCAGGCATTCCTTTATGGTTTTCTATGGCTGACTTGCTGTGTGAGTCTGAAGGGTGGGTATGGAATCCCCACAGTGACATCCATGCATGTGACCTATGACCCCCCTTAGTTGGCCCCCCACATATACTGTAGTGGGATCTGTCACCTTAAATGATACTGCATAGTGTGGGAAGTCAGTATTGTGCAGACATTTCCTGGTGTCCCACATAGCTGTCAGTTTGCTGCTGTCCCAGTAGGCCACCCTATTCCCTTGCATGCATGCAGCATTACCATAGATATGCTACCAAAACATACTAATCCATTCATTTATTGTTAAGAAGACTGACTTACCTTGTGCCTGCAGCAGTTGTGAAGATGATGCTTGAGGGCTGCCTCTGTTGGATGCACACAGTACACTGCCTATACATGGTAAGTTACAGGTAATATGATGTGTGTGTCATCCATTTTACTGTGTGTGCGAGTGAGAGAGAGATGTCAGTCCCTGGGTCCCTACAGTGTCAGTGTGTGTGCTATGCATTGCCTCTTTGCCAAGGCCTGGGCATACTGGGCATGCCTCCATCTTCCTACAGAAGCAGGCTCTGGGGCTTCCTCCTCTGAGACTCTCTGTGCCTGTGGGGACTTTGGCAATGGTGGGGGACTGTGTGGCCCTTCCCCATGCTGTTCCTACTGCAAGCGATTTTCATTGGATCATACTGTGTAGCATGGCACATACTATGAACATGTGTGCACATGTGGCTGTAGAGTACTGTAAGGCTCCACCAGATATGTCAAGGCAGTGGAACCATGACTTGAGCATCCCAAACACACACTCTATAATGATTGTGGTTTGTGCGTCTGCCTCATTATGACATTCTGGAGTGGGTGGGTGTGCATTTCTGATGGGTGTCATCATCTACGGCTCCAGTGCATAGCCAGCATCCCCCACCAGATGGCCATATGGGATGTCCCCATTGACAAATGCCTGGTACAGCTGTGACAAATGCCAGATGTGGTAGTTGTGATAGCTTCCAGGGCTGCCAGCACACACATTCTTGATAATGCCCTGGGCATTGAACACAACCTGGCAGTTGATGGATGGGAAGCCCTTGTGGTTTATATAGACCCTACCATGTTCACTGGGTGGTGCTTTAATGTGGATGTGCATGCAGTCTATCACACCCAGTACCTCCAGGTATTCTGCTACATGGTGGAAGAGACGCATATTGCTGTTCCTCTTCTCATGGGTGTTGGTGGAGTAAATGTGCTCACCGGCATGTGGTAGGATGGCATCCAGGAACTGGTGGAGTACCCTGGATGCAGATGGCTGTGAGACCCCCATGATGTCCCCAGTAGGTCTTTGGAAAGTACCTGTAGGTAGTATTCTTAAAGCTACACATACCTTGGTATCCACTGGGATGGGTTCTCCTCTCCCCGCATGTGTACACCAATTGTGCAGAGTTTGTGGGAAAAAACAGACTGGAAGGTGTTTGCATAGGTTATACTGTTGTGCTGCAGATGCTGCCTATATGATTGTCTGACTATGATGCATTCCACCTGCCAGCTATTATTTGCATTTGATTGCTTTTATTCTGTTATTTCCCTTATTTTTTCTTTTTTTCCCTTCCCATTTCCACCCCTTTTAAGCCCCTAGGCATGCCGCTCAAACCCGGTGCCCAAATGTAAACAATCTTGCTATTTCCAGTGGGGATTTGTTTGTTTGTTTGTTTTAGACCCTGTGCATGCCATGCAAACCCATTTAGTTAAGGCAAAGAATGAGAAATGGCCCTCCCCTGGATATGACCATGCTTTTCATTTCATGGAATAAGTCAATACAGCCTCATCCACCCCCCCCCCTTGCTTAGCTGTCCTTAGCTAAGCTCAAATGTGAGCTGTAGTGCTCCAATGTGCTTACACTAAGCATGACACACACCATTTTCATGTCAGCTGCTTCTCTTGCTTACACCACTGCTTTATAGCTCCTACATGGTTAGGTGCAGTTTGGCACTTGTCTTCTTTTTGTGATTCAGTAAATTTCCCTCATTAGCATACCCCACTGCCTTAGTCCCTAGTTACAGCACTACACCAGACCCTTTCCCCTTAGCAACCACTGTTCACTGCTGTTGTTTTGATTCTGCATGCCATAGACTATAATGGCAAAATGCAGATTTCACTTAAAATTGCCTTATCACATTTTTTTTTTTTTGGCATGATCCCATTTGCACGCCGCTACCCTATGTTTAAATATCCTAAATCGGCCAAAAAAATAAACTTTTATTATTATGATTTTGCAACACTTTCCCATGCTTTAGTTTGAGCTGTCATGCCTCCATTTTGATTTTTGCAGAAAAGTATTTGACTAGTAGCCAAATACATTTCTGCATGCTACACTATTCTGCCGCGGATGCTGCCTGCTTACTGGATTGTTAATTGACCTCATTTGCATGGTTTTCACCAGCAAATGAGGTCATTAGCATAATCCAGTCATGTCCATGGCAGAATAGTGTTAGCAGGCTCATGCATGTTCCCAGGCTTGTTTACTGGATCGCTCATTAGCCATATTCCGTGCAGGAATGGCTACACTATTCCTGCATGAAAAAAAGAATTATTGAATCCCAGGGTATATCTTGTCAATCTCCCTGTCAATATACCATTTCAATATATTTATAAGTACTGGCAAACCTATTTTTTACAACAACTGGTTCAATCATAGCAGTAAAAAGCAGCCGTACTTGAAAACAGACTTGTAAAAAGTAACACTTACCTTATGCAAGCAGAGCTTCAAACTTGCTTGACCTTTTTCTTCTGTATTACATGTATTGCAGATTTTTGCTGGGCTCCTGTACAGCTTCTTTCACAGCACAGTGAAGTTTTAGCCTGCCTTCCCACTTTCATAGCTTCATTGGTAAGTACTAGGCTAGCTGCCGTTGCAGGCCATTTTAAGACTAGCCAGTTTCCCTTTATCTGCCAGAAATAACCTATCCTATTTGTTAATAAATTGGCCTTACCCATCCCATGGTCAATGATTATACATTACCAATAATGAGAATAACTGAGATTGGCATTCCCCATTGATTTAGTATTTTTAGCTTTTGATATCACTTTTAGGACTTTTGTGACATCTGGATTTGAGCCAGATTCAGGTATGTCGTAAGAGACAGAGAAGAAAGGGGTAAAGCTAGAGCTAAATTTATTGCCTAGAAGGTTCACTATATGTTCAGCCTCAGTGTAGGTATTATCATTCGCAGTCAGCTCAGTGCATTGCTACGTTGTGCTTTTGAGATTATGAACATAACTAAAAATGCATTGTGATTGTCTTTGGCTTGGTTAGCTATTTTAGCATCAGGCTTGGCTTTGGCAGATTTTATTAAGATCCTGAGCTTTTTGTTTATTTCTGTGACAAGGGCTCTAACATTCTGGGAATTACTCTTCTTACTTTTGGTCAAAATTCTTTTCCTTTTATAACATACAAATAAATCTAGCTGGCTGTGATGATTATGCTAATTTGAACTAAACACATTATTGCTTCTGAATAGCTCATGTTGCATGATAAGTACACCTGCTAAGAATCATGGCCAAGTCTCCTCAATGCTGTGGCCATGCCTGGGTCTTTAAGGGTAACACTGTCCACGTGCAGTCCAGGCCATGCCATTGAGGGGATCTGTAATTTCAAATTTTACCATCTGTAAGGAGTTCCAAGATGGTGGGCGTCTGAGTGGTACCCTCTCCTTATAGCTCCAGTATTTATCTTCTGGTCGTACTGCTTAATCTGAGCAAATACAGGCAGTTTACATACTTTTCGATAATTTACCTTTAACCGATCTCTGTGAACCAAATTGGGCTCAATAGAACTACAGTAACTATTAATAAGGGCTGTTATCAAACATTTGCCGTGCGCTATCGTTCCTGCACGTGGATCATTAGAGGCCTGAACTCCAGCACTATACCTAGTGACAGCTCCCGAAAGGATAGTAACGCAAATAACAATGAATAGAATGGCGAAGGAATCCGATGGTATGGACGTTCAAACTACTAAGTCTAAACTGTCTGCTATCACTACTTCTCCTGAAAAAGATGTCAAAAGACTGAGATCATCCAAATCAGTACCGGACAACGGCAAAGAACCGGTTAGGCAAAAATCTGAAAGCACCTTAGTAATGGAGGAGCTAAAATGTGCTCTTGCACCTTTACAAGATGCCATCCAAGAATTATCGGCCAAATTCAACTCTTTTGACACAACTATACATAAAATAATAAACAGATTGGATCTGGTGGATGAGAGATCAAAGGCAAATGAGTTTGAGATTCATTCACTAAAAGAATCTCTCCAAATAAAAGACCAAACAATTAGCGCTATGCAATCCAAGATCGTGGACCTGGAAGCACGAAGCAGAAGAAATAATATAATTATTAGAGGCTTAAATGAAAAATATGAGCCTAGTCAACTATTAGATGTTGCAGCCCAGATTTTTACTTATCTTTGCAAAGAAACAAGTACTGCTTATAAATTTAGCATTGAAAGAGCCCACAGAGCGCTCCGAAGACAACAGTCATCATCAATGCCAAGACCAGTCTATGTGAAGTTGCTTAACTTTCAGGATGTCCAAACCATTCTGACAGCCTTTAGAAAAGTTAAAAAACTTAATTGGAACAACCAGTCGCTAATAATTTCTCAGGACCTTCCCCTAGAAATTAGAGAAATGAGTCGGAAATTGGCTCCTTTTTGCACTGATCTCATTCAGTGGAAGATTAAATTTCAGATGAAGTTCCCTGCAACGCTGACTTTTGTACATTAAGAAAGCAAACTTTCCATGTCATCTCCGAGTGAAGCCAGAGCTGTCTTTATTAAATATTTCAGCTTAGATCCTTCCAAATAGGCTTCAAGAACCTTGGTTATGTTTCCAGTTGTTCTCAGAGGACTCCTTTAGATAAGACGCCCAGGCAGCTTTAACTGCTGCACACTCTAAAGTGAGAGAACCTCGCGTATCTGATTTCAGAGGATACGGTTGCTTTGTGCCTTGGGGTCTCGATCTAATAGGGCTTCTCAAAACAGAAGAATTTTTGAAAGATGAGTTTTAACCTGTACATATTGAACTCCATCTCGCTGTCTTCTTCTCTCTCTGCATGTAAGTATGGAGAATATAGCTATTATCGTCAACTTGGGTAACTCATTGTTCCGTTATACCCGGTGCAGCCCTTGTTACATGTGGTGATCGGTTCATTCATGCTCCCATAAAGACTGCATACTTGTCCATCGACATGAGGTTATTCCTCTCAGATCCTACAATTATAGTTGGGAGCTAATAATGACTTTTTGAAGAGACTCCTTTTTCTCTCCTGAGTGCCTAACTTTTAGCTGTTTTTAAGTGGTTTGCATAGCTTAATTGCATCTGTATTGAAGCTTGTTTATAAGTGAAATTAATACTGTACTATTTTACTAGCTTTAGACTACTTTATAGTTATACTGGATGCTAATAGGAGGTTATTAGGGATGTGATGTCCGGGCTTGGACTTGGTAGGAGTTTGTTTGATTTTTGTAAATATTGTATTTTTCTATCATACTTGTTAGGGTTAAAATGTTTATATATTATTCAACCATAGATTTATTTATAATATTTCACTTATGCATTCTCTCAATTGCTATAGTAGGGTGGGTATGCACGGTTCTAGGATTGAGGGGTTTGTGTGCCATATATCTACTTTGTGCTGCCTTAATTTTACGATCTATAAATATTAATAACAGTCCTTCGCTACTTTCTGTTTCCCTAACCCCATACATTCATGTATTTAGATCTAGATCTCATTATATTTGGTTATTAGAATTAAATTTAATATGTCTAATGTAATCAGTAGTTTCTCAGTTTCATCATGGAATGTTAGAGGACTCAATAATAGGGATAAAAAAAAACTAGTAATGCACCTGTTACTTAAAGCCAAGTCTGACATGTGTTTTATACAGGAGAATCACTTGCTAAATAGTAAATGGGCAAATGAAATCAAGAAAGCATGGATCAGGGATATTATTTCCTCTAGTTCTGTCAGTAATTCCAAAGGTGTGGCAATAGTTATTAAACAAGCCTTCCAACCACAGATTGTTTTGAAGGGGAATGACCAAGAGGGCAGATGGTGCTTTTTTACTTGCTCTGTGCAGGTGCTAGATTACCCAATATTATTTCTTAATATCTATGGCCCGTGCTCAGAGCACTCAGACTTTATTATGACTATCTACAACCTCCTTCTTAAATTCCCAAATCATAGATTCATAATTGGAGGTGACTGGAATGTGGTTATCAATCCTCAGGTGGATCGTTCATGTAGATTTAGGTCTGGGAACCCAGTGAACTGTAAAGCCCTGATAGATTTGATTGAAGACTTTGATTTAATTGACCCGATTGCTTTCAGCACCAGTATCCCTGACTACAAACAAAATCATTTCACGTACTTTTCTAAATGCCACCAGTCGTGGTCCCGTATTGATTACTTCTTAATCTCAAACTACTTTAATAACAGGAAAATTAAATTTTCAACAGAACCCCGTTTCCTTTCAGACCACTCGAGAATAGATTTGGAAATAAACTTATCTCATATCACAGTACATAAAACTCCTACTTGGTCACTTATCTGTAACCTTCTGAAAGACCAATCTCTAAGTAACGACATCAGAGTGACTCTTAATGATCTTTTCAGAGTAAAACAGGATGAAACTATCCCCTTTGACATCAGATGGGCAGCAGCAAAAGCCGTACTCAGGGGTATCTATATTAAAAAAGCGAGTTTTCTTAAAAAAATGCGTGCTAACAGGTTAGCCCAGTTGCTATGAGACATTAATCATCTGGAAAGGAAGCTGATTGATAATTACTCTGTAGACATGGACAAAGAATTGACTGCTAAACAAAAAGAACTATTTGACTACCATCAATCTAATCTGTCCATTTGGGAATTCAGACACATAGCGAAATTCTCAGAATATGTACAAACCCCTTCCAAAGCTCACGCGAAAATAATTCTCAATTTACCTAAATCTCCTAGAATATCTTGCCTTCAGTATAATAGTCAATCTTATAGATCTGATGAAAGCATTATTCAGCTATTACATCAAATATACGCCAAAATTTTCACAAATAGTAATTTTGTGACCACAAAGGAAGAGATGAGGATTTTCTTAGATGGGATCACCTTTCCGAAAGTGACCGAATCACAAAAAGAATTACTTTCGGCCCATATAACTGAAAAAGAAATCCTTGAAGTTATTGATAAGTTAAAATTAGGGAAAGCCCCCGGCCCAGATGTCAATT